>NW_027192985.1:0-165276 GCF_949987515.2 Delphinus delphis | reverse complement strand
AGCTAAAACATGCATGTGGAACCCAAGTATGATCAACCATGTGAACGGGAGACGTGTTCAAATATGTCTCAGTTTTCCTCCCCTGGTACTCGGGTGCAACATTCCAGACGCCTTACTAACACTCTCCCCACTTGGAGAGTCAGCGCCTTTAACCTCCTGTTTGGCCCAGTTTGCAATTTCTGCGGAAGATGAACAGGAATAGCGAGACCCAATGAGAGACTAGCTGGAGGTGTCTGGACGGGCAAATTTAACTCTCATTTCCCACCAGGAAGAGGAAATAACCAAAGGCTCAGCGTGCCGTGCCGGAACCAGATTAGGGCCTGAAGCCATCCTGCGGTGTTGCGGCCAGCTCACAAGAAAGCGAGTTGAAGAAAGGAGCTCAGGGGCACTGTAATTCACAAACCTGCAGAGTTATAAATGACAGCTATCGTCCAAAAATAGACTGAAGTAAGGCTGCCAAGAGGACTTGAAAGCGGGGCAGAATTGCAGGAAACCGATTTCAGGAGGTAGACTGGAATTGCATTGAAAGCATAGGAAAAGAGGCAGAACGTCCACAATGATGCACTTGGCCAAAAAGGGCGTATGCGTTTTTTCCTGAATATATTCAGGAAAAAACGCATACGCCCTTTTTGGCCAACCAAGCAAACTTGCAAAGGAAATCTGCACTACAATGAAGTCTCACTTCCCCCCGGTCAAAAGGGCCATCTGAAAAAAGTGTAAAATCCAGAAAGGCAGGACAGGCCATGGAGAACTGGGAGCCTTGTTATGCTGATGGGCGGGATGTAAATGGCCAACAGACACTCGGGAGAAGTGTATGGTGTTTCCTGAAACATCTAAAAAACAAAGCAACAGAGCCTAGGGCACTTCCACTTATGGTCCTATAGCTTAGGGAAATTAAAATCGAAAAGACACAGCCACCCCAAAGTTTGGGACGCCTCCGTTTACAAGAACCTCGTTTACCGTACAAGTTCAATATCACAGAAAGTGAAAAATGGATAAAGAACTTGTGGTACTTACGTACAATGCAGTATCACTCAGCAATGAAATCTATGTCATCATGCCCGTAGCAGCATAATGAGTGGATTCAGGTACAATGATTCTAACTGAAATAAGTCACACAGAAAAAGAAACATCATAAGATATCACTAATACACGGAATGTAAACTTGGCTACACAGGAACTGCATTCCAAAACAGAACAGGGTCTCAAATTTAGAAAACCAACTTATGCTTGCTTAAGGGGAAAGGTGAGTTGGGGTGCTGCATAAAACCAGAGATTGAAATGAGCACAGATAAAGTTCCTTAAGCCAAATATGGAATAGACAAGAGCTGCTCCTTGCTCAACGAAATGGACTCAACACCCCATATTAAACGCCTAAGAATGTACCTGACTAGTAAGTATTGTAAAACCTATGGATTGCTATGTCTCCAAAAGAGAATCAAGCATGTGTACAGGGGCATAAACGCAGCAGTGATAGGATTGGAGAGGTTCGGTGAGCAAATGAAGACCCTTTGAAGTCATATTGCATGGTACCCATTCCACGGGTCTCAACTCTCCAGGTTTAAGGTATTCTTCCTTCAGCTAAAACATGCATGTGGAACCCAGAGTATGATCAACCATGTGAACGGGAGACGTGTTCAAATATGTCTCAGTTTTCCTCCCCTGGTACTCAGGTGCAACATTCCAGACGCTTTACTAACACTCTTCCGACTTGGAGAGTCAGTCCCTTTAACCTCCTGTTTGGCCCAGTTTGCAATTTCTGCGGAAGATGAACAGGAATAGCGAGAACCAATGAGAGGCTAGCTGGAGGTGTCTGGACGGGCAAATTTAACTCTCATTTCCCACCAGGAACAGGAAATAACCAAAGGCTCAGCGTGCCGTACCGGAACCAGATTAGGGCCTGAAGCCATCCTGCGGTGTTGCGGCCAGCTCAAAAGAAAGCGAGTTGAACAAAGGAGCTCAGGGGCACTGTAATTCACAAACCTGCAGAGTTATAAATGACAGCTATCGTCCAAAAATAGACTGAAGTAAGGCTGCCAAGAGGACTTGAAAGCGGGGCAGAATTGCAGGAAACCGATTTCAGGAGGTAGACTGGAATTGCACTGAAAGCATAGGAAAAGAGGCAGAACGTCCACAATGACGCACTTGGCCAAAAAGGGCGTATGCGTTTTTTCCTGAATATATTCAGAAAAAAACGCATACGCCCTTTTTGGCCAACCAAGCAAGCTTGCAAAGGAAATCTGCACTACAATGAAGTCTCACTTCCCCCCGGTCAAAAGGGCCATCTGAAAAAAGTGTAAAATCCAGAAAGGCAGGACAGGCCATGGAGAACTGGGAGCCTTGTTATGCTGATGGGCGGGATGTAAATTGCCAACAACCACTCGGGAGAAGTGTATGGTGTTTCCTGAAACATCTAAAAAACAAAGCAACAGAACCTAGGGCACTTCCACTTATGGTCCTATAGCTTAGGGAAATTAAAATCAAAAAGACACAGCCACCCCAAAGTTTGGAACGGCTCTGTTTACAAGAACCTCGTTTACAGTACAAGTTCAACATCGCAGAAAGTGAAAAATGGATAAAGAAGTTGTGGTATTTACTTACAAAGCAATATCACTCAGCAATGAAATCTGTGTCATCAGGCCCGTAGCAGCACAATGAGTGGATTCAGGTATGATGATTCTAACTGAAGTAAGTCACACAGAAAAAGAAACATCATAAGATATCAGTAATACACGGAATGTAAACTTGGCTACACAGGAACTGAATTTCAGAACAGAACAGGGTCTCAAATTTAGAAAACCAACTTATGCTTGCTTAAGGGTAAAGGTGAGTTGGGGTGCTGCATAAAACCAGAGATTGAAATGAGCACAGATAAAGTTCCTTAAGTCAAATATGGAATAGACAAGAGCTACTCCTTGCTCAACGAAATGGACTCAACACCCCATATTAAACGCCTAAGAATGTACCTGACTAGTAAGTATCTTCAAACCTATGGATTGCTATGTCTCCGAAAGAGAATCAAGCATGTGTACAGGGGCATAAACGCAGCAGTGATAGGATTGGAGAGGTTCGGTGAGCAAATGAAGACCCTTTGAAGGTATATTGCATGGTACCCATTACACGGGTCTTAACTCTCCAGGTTTAAGGTATTCTTCCTTCAGCTAAAACATGCATGTGGAACCCAAGTATGATCAACCATGTGAACGGGAGACGTGTTCAAATATGTCTCAGTTTTCCTCCCCTGGTACTCGGGTGCAACATTCCAGACACTTTACTAACACTCTCCCCACTTGGAGAGTCAGCGTCTTTAACCTCCTGTTTGGCCCAGTTTGCAATTTCTGCGGAAGATGAACAGGAATAGCGAGAACCAATGAGAGACTAGCTGGAGGTGTCTGGACGGGCAAATTTAACTCTCATTTCCCACCAGGAAGAGGAAATAACCAAAGGCTCAGCGTGCCGTGCCGGAACCAGATTAGGGCCTGAAGCCATCCTGCGGTGTTGCGGCCAGGTCACAAGAAAGCAAGTTGAAGAAAGGAGCTCAGGGGCACTGTAATTCACAAACCTGCAGAGTTATAAATGACAGCTATCGTCCAAAAATATACTGAAGTAAGGCTGCCAAGAGGACTTGAAAGCGGGGCAGAATTGCAGGAAACCGATTTCAGGAGGTAGACTGGAATTGCATTGAAAGCATAGGAAAAGAGGCAGAACGTCCACAATGATGCACTTGGCCAAAAAGGGCGTATGCGTTTTTTCCTGAATATATTCAGGAAAAACCGCATACGCCCTTTTTGGCCAACCAAGCAAGCTTGCAAAGGAAATCTGCACTACAATGAAGTCTCACTTCCCCCCGGTCAAAAGGGCCATCTGAAAAAAGTGTAAAATCGAGAAAGGCAGGACAGGCCATGGAGAACTGGGAGCCTTGTTAATCTGATGGGCGGGATGTAAATTGCCAACAACCACTCGGGAGAAGTATATGGTGTTTCCTGAAACATCTAAAAAACAAAGCAACAGAACCTAGGGCACTTCCACTTATGGTCCTATAGCTTAGGGAAATTAAAATCAAAAAGACACAGTCACCCCAAAGTTTGGAACGGCTCTGTTTACAAGAACCTCGTTTACAGTACAAGTTCAACATCGCAGAAAGTGAAAAATGGATAAAGAAGTTGTGGTATTTACTTACAAAGCAATATCACTCAGCAATGAAATCTATGTCATCAGGCCCTTAGCAGCAAAATGAGTGGATTCAGGTATGATGATTCTAACTGAAATAAGTCACACAGAAAAAGAAACATCATAAGATATCACTAATACACGGAATGTAAACTTGGCTACACAGGAACTGAATTCCAAAACAGAACAGGGTCTCAAATTTAGAAAAGGAACTTATGCTTGCTTAAGGGGAAAGGTGAGTTGGGGTGCTGCATAAAACCAGAGATTGAAATGAGCACAGATAAAGTTCCTTAAGCCAAATATGGAATAGACAAGAGCTACTCCTTGCTCAACGAAATGGACTCAACACCCCATATTAAACGCCTAAGAATGTACCTGACTAGTAAGTATCTTAAAACCTATGGATTGCTATGTCTCCAAAAGAGAATCAAGCATGTGTACAGGGGCATAAACGCAGCAGTGATAGGATTGGAGAGGTTCGGTGAGCAAATGAAGACCCTTTGAAGTCATATTGCATGGTACGCATTACAAGGGTCTCAACTCTCCAGGTTTAAGGTATTCTTCCTTCAGCTAAAACATGCATGTGGAACCTAGAGTATGATCAACCATGTGATCGGGAGACGTGTTCAAATATGTCTCAGTTTTCCTCCCCTGGTACTCGGGTGCAACATTCCAGACGCTTTACTAACACTCTCCCGACTTGGAGAGTCAGTCCCTTTAACCTCCTGTTTGGCCCAGTTTGCAATTTCTGCGGAAGATGAACAGGAATAGCGAGAACCAATAAGAGGCTAGCTGGAGGTGTCTGGACGGGCAAATTTAACTCTCATTTCCCACCAGGAAGAGGAAATAACCAAAGGCTCAGCGTGCCGTACCGGAACCAGTTTAGGGCCTGAAGACATCCTGCGGTGTTGCAGCCAGGTCACAAGAAAGCGAGTTGAAGAAAGGAGCTCAGGGGCACTGTAATTCACAAACCTGCAGACTTATAAATGACAGCTATCATCCAAAAATAGACTGAAGTAAGGCTGCCAAGAGGACTTGAAAGCGGGGCAGAATTGCAGGAAACCGATTTCAGGAGGTAGACTGGAATTGCATTGAAAGCATAGGAAAAGAGGCAGAACGTCCACAATGATGCACTTGGCCAAAAAGGGCGTATGCGTTTTTTCCTGAATATATTCAGGAAAAAACGCATACGCCCTTTTTGGCCAACCAAGCAAGCTTGCAAAGGAAATCTGCACTACAATGAAGTCTCACTTCCCCCCGGGCAAAAGGGACATCTGAAAAAAGTGTAAAATCCAGAAAGGCAGGACAGGGCATGCAGAACTGGGAGCCTTGTTATGCTGATGGGCGGGATGTAAATTGCCAACAACCACTCGGGAGAAGTGTATGGTGTTTCCTGAAACATCTAAAAAACAAAGCAACAGAACCTAGGGCACTTCCACTTATGGTCCTATAGCTTAGGGAAATTAAAATCAAAAAGACACAGCCACCCCAAAGTTTGGAACGGCTCTGTTTACAAGAACCTCGTTTACAGTACAAGTTCAACATCGCAGAAAGTGAAAAATGGATAAAGAAGTTGTGGTATTTACTTACAAAGCAATATCACTCAGCAATGAAATCTGTGTCATCAGGCCCTTAGCAGCACAATGAGTGGATTCAGGTATGATGATTCTAACTGAAGTAAGTCACACAGAAAAAGAAACATCATAAGATATCAGTAATACACGGAATGTAAACTTGGCTACACAGGAACTGAATTACAGAACAGAACAGGGACTCAAATTTAGAAAACCAACTTATGCTTGCTTAAGGGTAAAGGTGAGTTGGGGTGCTGCATAAAACCAGAGATTGAAATGAGCACAGATAAAGTTCCTTAAGCCAAATATGGAATAGACAAGAGCTACTCCTTGCTCAACGAAATGGACTCAACACCCCATATTAAACGCCTAAGAATGTACCTGACTAGTAAGTATCTTAAAACCTATGGATTGCTATGTCTCCAAAA
Source organism: Delphinus delphis (assembly GCF_949987515.2). Taxonomy (NCBI): domain Eukaryota; kingdom Metazoa; phylum Chordata; class Mammalia; order Artiodactyla; family Delphinidae; genus Delphinus; species Delphinus delphis. Next base: position 159,104 of record NW_027192985.1, on the reverse strand, counting down.
GAGAATCAAGCGTGTGTACAGGGGCATAAACGCAGCAGTGATAGGATTGGAGAGGTTCGGTGAGCAAATGAAGACCCTTTGAAGTCATATTGCATGGTACCCATTACACGGGTCTCAACTCTCCAGGTTTAAGGTATTCTTCCTTCAGCTAAAACATGCATGTGGAACCCAAGTATGATCAACCATGTGAACGGGAGACGTGTTCAAATATGTCTCAGTTTTCCTCCCCTGGTACTCGGGTGCAACATTCCACACGCTTTACTAACACTCTCCCCACTTGGAGAGTCAGTCCCTTTAACCTCCTGTTTGGCCCAGTTTGCAATTTCTGCGGAAGATGAACAGGAATAGCGAGAACCAATGAGAGACTAGCTGGAGGTGTCTGGACGGGCAAATTTAACTCTCATTTCCCACCAGGAAGAGGAAATAACCAAAGGCTCAGCGTGCCGTACTGGAACCAGATTAGGGCCTGAAGCCATCCTGCGGTGTTGCGGCCAGCTCAAAAGAAAGCGAGTTGAAGAAAGGAGCTCAGGGGCACTGTAATTCACAAACCTGCAGAGTTATAAATGACAGCTATCGTCCAAAAATAGACTGAAGTAAGGCTGCCAAGAGGACTTGAAAGCGGGGCAGAATTGCAGGAAACCGATTTCAGGAGGTAGACTGGAATTGCATTGAAAGCATAGGAAAAGAGGCAGAACGTCCACAATGATGCACTTGGCCAAAAAGGGCGTATGCGTTTTTTCCTGAATATATTCAGGAAAAAACGCATACGCCCTTTTTGGCCAACCAAGCAAGCTTGCAAAGGAAATCTGCACTACAATGAAGTCTCACTTCCCCCCGGTCAAAAGGGCCATCTGAAAAAAGTGTAAAATCCAGAAAGGCAGGACAGGCCATGGAGAACTGGGAGCCTTGTTATGCTGATGGGCGGGATGTAAATTGCCAACAGACACTCGGGAGAAGTGTATGGTGTTTCCTTAAACAAATAAAAAACAAAGCAACAGAGCCTAGGTTACTGCCACTTATGGTCCTATAGCTTAGGGAAATTAAAATCAAAAAGACACAGCCACCCCAAAGTTTGGGACGCCTCTGTTTACAAGAACCTCGTTTACAGTACAAGTTCAACATCGCAGAAAGTGAAAAATGGATAAAGAACTTGTGGTACTTACGTACAATGCAGTATCACTCAGCAATGAAATCTATGTCATCAGGCCCGTAGCATCATAATGAGTGGATTCAGGTACGATGATTCTAACTGAAATAAGTCACACAGAAAAAGAAACATCATAAGATATCACTAATACACGGAATGTAAACTTGGCTACACAGGAACTGCATTCCAGAACAGAACAGGGTCTCAAATTTAGAAAACCAACTTATGCTTGCTTAAGGGGAAAGGTGAGTTTGGGTGCTGCATAAAACCAGAGATTGAAATGAGCACAGATAAAGTTCCTTAAGCCAAATATGGAATAGACAAAAGCTACTCCTTGCTCAACGAAATAGACTCAAAACCCCATATTAAACGCCTAAGAATGTACCTGACTAGTAAGTATCTTAAAACCTATGGATTGCTATGTCTCCAAAAGAGAATCAAGCGTGTGTACAGGGGCATAAACGCAGCAGTGATAGGATTGGAGAGGTTCGGTGAGCAAATGAAGACCCTTTGAAGTCATATTGCATGGTACCCATTACACGGGTCTCAACTCTCCAGGTTTAAGGTATTCTTCCTTCAGCTAAAACATGCATGTGGAACCCAGAGTATGATCAACCATGTGAACGGGAGACGTGTTCAAATATGTCTCAGTTTTCCTCCCCTGGTACTCGGGTGCAACATTCCAGACGCTTTACTAACACTCTCCCCACTTGGAGAGTCAGTCCCTTTAACCTCCTGTTTGGCCCAGTTTGCAATTTCTGCGGAAGATGAACAGGAATAGCGAGAACCAATGAGAGGCTAGCTGGAGGTGTCTGGACGGGCAAATTTAACTCTCATTTCCCACCAGGAAGAGGAAATAACCAAAGGCTCAGCGTGCCGTACCGGAACCAGATTAGGGCCTGAAGCCATCCTGCGGTGTTGCGGCCAGGTCACAAGGAAGCGAGTAGAAGAAAGGAGCCCAGGGGCACTGTAATTCACAAACCTGCAGAGTTATAAATGACAGCTATCGTCCAAAAATAGACTGAAGTAAGGCTGCCAAGAGGACTTGAAAGCGGGGCAGAATTGCAGGAAACCGATTTCAGGAGGTAGACTGGAATTGCATTGAAAGCATAGGAAAAGAGGCAGAACGTCCACAATGATGCACTTGGCCAAAAAGGGCGTATGCGTTTTTTCCTGAATATATTCAGGAAAAAACGCATACGCCCTTTTTGGCCAACCAAGCAAGCTTGCAAAGGAAATCTGCACTACAATGAAGTCTCACTTCCCCCCGGTCAAAAGGGCCATCTGAAAAAAGTGTAAAATCCAGAAAGGCAGGACAGGCCATGGAGAACTGGGAGCCTTGTTATGCTGATGGGCGGGATGTAAATTGCCAACAGACACTCGGGAGAAGTGTATGGTGTTTCCTGAAACATCTAAAAAACAAAGCAACAGAGCCTAGGGCACTGCCACTTATGGTCCTATAGCTTAGGGAAATTAAAATCAAAAAGACACAGCCACCCCAAAGTTTGGGACGCCTCTGTTTACAAGAACCTCGTTTACAGTACAAGTTCAACATCGCAGAAAGTGAAAAATGGATAAAGAACTTGTGGTACTTACGTACAATGCAGTATCACTCAGCAATGAAATCTATGTCATCAGGCCTGTAGCAGCATAATGAGTGGATTCAGGTACGATGATTCTAACTGAAATAAGTCACACAGAAAAAGAAACATCATAAGATATCACTAATACACGGAATGTAAACTTGGCTACACAGGAACTGCATTCCAGAACAGAACAGGGTCTCAAATTTAGAAAACCAACTTATGCTTGCTTAAGGGGAAAGGTGAGTTGGGGTGCTGCATAAAACCAGAGATTGAAATGAGCACAGATAAAGTTCCTTAAGCCAAATATGGAATAGACAAGAGCTACTCCTTGCTCAACGAAATGGACTCAAAACCCCATATTAAACCCCTAAGAATGTACCTGACTAGTAAGTATCTTAAAACCTATGGATTGCTATGTCTCCAAAAGAGAATCAAGCGTGTGTACAGGGGCATAAACGCAGCAGTGATAGGATTGGAGAGGTTCGGTGAGCAAATGAAGACCCTTTGAAGTCATATTGCATGGTACCCATTCCATGGGTCTCAACTCTCCAGGTTTAAGGTATTCTTCCTTCAGCTAAAACATGCATGTGGAACCCAAGTATGATCAACCATGTGAATGGGAGACGTGTTCAAATATGTCTCAGTTTTCCTCCCCTGGTACTCGGGTGCAACATTCCAGACGCTTTACTAACACTCTCCCCACTTGGAGAGTCAGCGCCTTTAACCTCCTGTTTGGCCCAGTTTGCAATTTCTGCGGAAGATGAACAGGAATAGCGAGAACCAATGAGAGGCTAGCTGGAGGTGTCTGGACGGGCAAATTTAACTCTCATTTCCCACCAGGAAGAGGAAATAACCAAAGGCTCAGCGTGCCGTACCGGAACCAGATTAGGGCCTGAAGACATCCTGCGGTGTTGCAGCCAGGTCACAAGAAAGCGAGTTGAAGAAAGGAGCTCAGGGGCACTGTAATTCACAAACCTGCAGAGTTATAAATGACAGCTATCGTCCAAAAATAGACTGAAGTAAGGCTGCCAAGAGGACTTGAAAGCGGGGCAGAATTGCAGGAAACCGATTTCAGGAGGTAGACTGGAATTGCATTGAAAGCATAGGAAAAGAGGCAGAACGTCCACAATGATGCACTTGGCCAAAAAGGGCGTATGCGTTTTTTCCTGAATATATTCAGGAAAAAACGCATACGCCCTTTTTGGCCAACCAAGCAAGCTTACAAAGGAAATCTGCACTACAATGAAGTCTCACTTCCCCCCGGGCAAAAGGGCCATCTGAAAAAAGTGTAAAATCCAGAAAGGCAGGACAGGCCATGGAGAACTGGGAGCCTTGTTATGCTGATGGGCGGGATGTAAATTGCCAACAACCACTCGGGAGAGGTGTATGGTGTTTCCTGAAACATCTAAAAAACAAAGCAACAGAACCTAGGGCACTTCCACTTATGGTCCTATAGCTTAGGGAAATTAAAATCAAAAAGACACAGCCACCCCAAAGTTTGGAACGGCTCTGTTTACAAGAACCTCATTTACAGTACAAGTTCAACATCGCAGAAAGTGAAAAATGGATAAAGAAGTTGTGGTATTTACTTACAAAGCAATATCACTCAGCAATGAAATCTGTGTCATCAGGCCCTTAGCAGCACAATGAGTGGATTCAGGTATGATGATTCTAACTGAAGTAAGTCACACAGAAAAAGAAACATCATAAGATATCAGTAATACACGGAATGTAAACTTGGCTACACAGGAACTGAATTACAGAACAGAACAGGGTCTCAAATTTAGAAAACCAACTTATGCTTGCTTAAGGGTAAAGGTGAGTTGGGGTGCTGCATAAAACCAGAGATTGAAATGAGCACAGATAAAGTTCCTTAAGCCAAATATGGAATAGACAAAAGCTACTCCTTGCTCAACGAAATGGACTCAACACCCCATATTAAACGCCTAAGAATGTACCTGACTAGTAAGTATCTTAAAACCTATGGATTGCTATGTCTCCAAAAGAGAATCAAGCGTGTGTACAGGGGCATAAACGCAGCAGTGATAGGATTGGAGAGGTTCGGTGAGCAAATGAAGACCCTTTGAAGTCATATTGCATGGTACCCATTCCACGGGTCTCAACTCTCCAGGTTTAAGGTATTCTTCCTTCAGCTAAAACATGCATGTGGAACCCAAGTATGATCAACCATGTGAACGGGAGATGTGTTCAAATATGTCTCAGTTTTCCTCCCCTGGTACTCGGGTGCAACATTCCAGACGCTTTACTAACACTCTCCCCACTTGGAGAGTCAGCGCCTTTAACCTCCTGTTTGGCCCAGTTTGCAATTTCTGCGGAAGATGAACAGGAATAGCGAGAACCAATGAGAGACTAGCTGGAGGTGTCTGGACGGTCAAATTTAACTCTCATTTCCCACCAGGAAGAGGAAATAACCAAAGGCTCAGCGTGCCGTACTGGAACCAGATTAGGGCCTGAAGCCATCCTGCGGTGTTGCGGCCAGCTCAAAAGAAAGCGAGTTGAAGAAAGGAGCTCAGGGGCACTGTAATTCACAAACCTGCAGAGTTATAAATGACAGCTATCGTCCAAAAATAGACTGAAGTAAGGCTGCCAAGAGGACTTGAAAGCGGGGCAGAATTGCAGGAAACCGATTTCAGGAGGTAGACTGGAATTGCATTGAAAGCATAGGAAAAGAGGCAGAACGTCCACAATGATGCACTTGGCCAAAAAGGGCGTATGCGTTTATTCCTGAATATATTCAGGAAAAAACGCATACGCCCTTTTTGGCCAACCAAGCAAGCTTGCAAAGGAAATCTGCACTACAATGAAGTCTCACTTCCCCCTGGTCAAAAGGGCCATCTGAAAAAAGTGTAAAATCCAGAAAGGCAGGACAGGCCATGGAGAACTGGGAGCCTTGTTATGCTGATGGGCGGGATGTAAATTGCCAACAGACACTCGGGAGAAGTGTATGGTGTTTCCTGAAACAAATAAAAAACAAAGCAACAGAGCCTAGGTCACTGCCACTTATGGTCCTATAGCTTAGGGAAATTAAAATCAAAAAGACACAGCCACCCCAAAGTTTGGGACGCCTCTGTTTACAAGAACCTCGTTTACAGTACAAGTTCAACATCGCAGAAAGTGAAAAATGGATAAAGAACTTGTGGTACTTACGTACAATGCAGTATCACTCAGCAATGAAATCTATGTCATCAGGCCCGTAGCAGCATAATGAGTGGATTCAGGTACGATGATTCTAACTGAAATAAGTCACACAGAAAAAGAAACATCATAAGATATCACTAATACACGGAATGTAAACTTGGCTACACAGGAACTGCATTCCAGAACAGAACAGGGTCTCAAATTTAGAAAACCAACTTATGCTTGCTTAAGGGGAAAGGTGAGTTTGGGTGCTGCATAAAACCAGAGATTGAAATGAGCACAGATAAGGTTCCTTAAGCCAAATATGGAATAGACAAGAGCTACTCCTTGCTCAACGAAATGGACTCAAAACCCCATATTAAACCCCTAAGAATGTACCTGACTAGTAAGTATCTTAAAACCTATGGATTGCTATGTCTCCAAAAGAGAATCAAGCATGTGTACAGGGGCATAAACGCAGCAGTGATAGGATTGGAGAGGTTCGGTGAGCAAATGAAGACCCTTTGAAGTCATATTGCATGGTACCCATTACACGGGTCTCAACTTTCCAGGTTTAAGGTATTCTTCCTTCAGCTAAAACATGCATGTGGAACCCAAGTATGATCAACCATGTGAATGGGAGACGTGTTCAAATATGTCTCAGTTTTCCTCCCCTGGTACTCGGGTGCAACATTCCAGACGGTTTACTAACACTCTCCCCACTTGGAGAGTCAGCGCCTTTAACCTCCTGTTTGGCCCAGTTTGCAATTTCTGCGGAAGATGAACAGGAATAGCGAGAACCAATGAGAGGCTAGCTGGAGGTGTCTGGACGGGCAAATTTAACTCTCATTTCCCACCAGGAAGAGGAAATAACCAAAGGCTCAGCGTGCCGTACCGGAACCAGATTAGGCCCTGAAGACATCCTGCGGTGTTGCAGCCAGGTCACAAGAAAGCGAGTTGAAGAAAGGAGCTCAGGGGCACTGTAATTCACAAACCTGCAGAGTTATAAATGACAGCTATCGTCCAAAAATAGACTGAAGTAAGGCTGCCAAGAGGACTTGAAAGCGGGGCAGAATTGCAGGAAACCGATTTCAGGAGGTAGACTGGAATTGCATTGAAAGCATAGGAAAAGAGGCAGAACGTCCACAATGATGCACTTGGCCAAAAAGGGCGTATGCGTTTTTTCCTGAATATATTCAGGAAAAAACGCATACGCCCTTTTTGGCCAACCAAGCAAGCTTGCAAAGGAAATCTGCACTACAATGAAGTCTCACTTCCCCCCGGTCAAAAGGGCCATCTGAAAAAAGTGTAAAATCCAGAAAGGCAGGACAGGCCATGGAGAACTGGGAGCCTTGTTATGCTGATGGGCGGGATGTAAATTGCCAACAGACACTCGGGAGAAGTGTATGGTGTTTCCTGAAACAAATAAAAAACAAAGCAACAGAGCCTAGGTTACTGCCACTTATGGTCCTATAGCTTAGGGAAATTAAAATCAAAAAGACACAGCCACCCCAAAGTTTGGGACGCCTCTGTTTACAAGAACCTCGTTTACAGTACAAGTTCAACATCGCAGAAAGAGAAAAATGGATAAAGAACTTGTGGTACTTACGTACAATGCAGTATCACTCAGCAATGAAATCTATGTCATCAGGCCCGTAGCAGCATAATGAGTGGATTCAGGTACGATGATTCTAACTGAAATAAGTCACACAGAAAAAGAAACATCATAAGATATCACTAATACACGGAATGTAAACTTGGCTACACAGGAACTGCATTCCAGAACAGAACAGGGTCTCAAATTTAGAAAACCAACTTATGCTTGCTTAAGGGGAAAGGTGAGTTTGGGTGCTGCATAAAACCAGAGATTGAAATGAGCACAGATAAAGTTCCTTAAGCCAAATATGGAATAGACAAGAGCTACTCCTTGCTCAACGAAATGGACTCAAAACCCCATATTAAACCCCTAAGAATGTACCTGACTAGTAAGTATCTTAAAACCTATGGATTGCTATGTCTCCAAAAGAGAATCAAGCGTGTGTACAGGGGCATAAACGCAGCAGTGATAGGATTGGAGAGGTTCGGTGAGCAAATGAAGACCCTTTGAAGTCATATTGCATGGTACCCATTACACGGGTCTCAACTCTCCAGGTTTAAGGTATTCTTCCTTCAGCTAAAACATGCATGTGGAACCCAGAGTATGATCAACCATGTGAACGGGAGACGTGTTCAAATATGTCTCAGGTTTCCTCCCCTGGTACTCGGGTGCAACATTCCAGACGCTTTACTAACACTCTCCCCACTTGGAGAGTCAGTCCCTTTAACCTCCTGTTTGGCCCAGTTTGCAATTTCTGCGGAAGATGAACAGGAATAGTGAGAACCAATGAGAGGCTAGCTGGAGGTGTCTGGACGGGCAAATTTAACTCTCATTTCCCACCAGGAAGAGGAAATAACCAAAGGCTCAGCGTGCCGTACCGGAACCAGATTAGGGCCAGAAGCCATCCTGCGGTGTTGCGGCCAGCTCAAAAGAAAGCAAGTAGAAGAAAGGAGCCCAGGGGCACTGTAATTCACAAACCTGCAGAGTTATAAATGACAGCTATCGTCCAAAAATAGACTGAAGTAAGGCTGCCAAGAGGACTTGAAAGCGGGGCAGAATTGCAGGAAACCGATTTCAGGAGGTAGACTGGAATTGCATTGAAAGCATAGGAAAAGAGGCAGAACGTCCACAATGATGCACTTGGCCAAAAAGGGCGTATGCGTTTTTTCCTGAATATATTCAGGAAAAAACGCATACGCCCTTTTTGGCCAACCAAGCAAGCTTGCAAAAGAAATCTGCACTACAATGAAGTCTCACTTCCCCCCGGTCAAAAGGGCCATCTGAAAAAAGTGTAAAATCCAGAAAGGCAGGACAGGCCATGGAGAACTGGGAGCCTTGTTATGCTGATGGGCGGGATGTAAATTTCCAACAACCACTCGGGAGAAGTGTATGGTGTTTCCTGAAACATCTAAAAAACAAAGCAACAGAGCCTAGGGCACTTCCACTTATGGTCCTATAGCTTAGGGAAATTAAAATCAAAAAGACACAGCCACCCCAAAGTTTGGGATGCCTCCGTTTACAAGAACCTCGTTTACCGTACAAGTTCAATATCACAGAAAGTGAAAAATGGATAAAGAACTTGTGGTACTTACGTACAATGCAGTATCACTCAGCAATGAAATCTATGTCATCAGGCCAGTAGCAGCATAATGAGTGGATTCAGGTACGATGATTCTAACTGAAATAAGTCACACAGAAAAAGAAACATCATAAGATATCACTAATACACGGAATGTAAACTTGGCTACACAGGAACTGCATTCCAGAACAGAACAGGGTCTCAAATTTAGAAAACCAACTTATGCTTGCTTAAGGGGAAAGGTGAGTTTGGGTGCTGCATAAAACCAGAGATTGAAATGAGCACAGATAAAGTTCCTTAAGCCAAATATGGAATAGACAAGAGCTACTCCTTGCTCAACGAAATGGACTCAAAACCCCATATTAAACCCCTAAGAATGTACCTGACTAGTAAGTATCTTAAAACCTATGGATTGCTATGTCTCCAAAAGAGAATCAAGCGTGTGTACAGGGGCATAAACGCAGCAGTGATAGGATTGGAGAGGTTCGGTGAGCAAATGAAGACCCTTTGAAGTCATATTGCATGGTACCCATTACACGGGTCTCAACTCTCCAGGTTTAAGGTATTCTTCCTTCAGCTAAAACATGCATGTGGAACCCAGAGTATGATCAACCATGTGAACGGGAGACGTGTTCAAATATGTCTCAGGTTTCCTCCCCTGGTACTCGGGTGCAACATTCCAGACGCTTTACTAACACTCTCCCCACTTGGAGAGTCAGTCCCTTTAACCTCCTGTTTGGCCCAGTTTGCAATTTCTGCGGAAGATGAACAGGAATAGCGAGAACCAATGAGAGGCTAGCTGGAGGTGTCTGGACGGGCAAATTTAACTCTCATTTCCCACCAGGAAGAGGAAATAACCAAAGGCTCAGCGTGCCGTACCGGAACCAGATTAGGGCCAGAAGCCATCCTGCGGTGTTGCGGCCAGCTCAAAAGAAAGCAAGTAGAAGAAAGGAGCCCAGGGGCACTGTAATTCACAAACCTGCAGAGTTATAAATGACAGCTATCGTCCAAAAATAGACTGAAGTAAGGCTGCCAAGAGGACTTGAAAGCGGGGCAGAATTGCAGGAAACCGATTTCAGGAGGTAGACTGGAATTGCATTGAAAGCATAGGAAAAGAGGCAGAACGTCCACAATGATGCACTTGGCCAAAAAGGGCGTATGCGTTTTTTCCTGAATATATTCAGGAAAAAACGCATACGCCCTTTTTGGCCAACCAAGCAAGCTTGCAAAGGAAATCTGCACTACAATGAAGTCTCACTTCCCCCCGGTCAAAAGGGCCATCTGAAAAAAGTGTAAAATCCAGAAAGGCAGGACAGGCCATGGAGAACTGGGAGCCTTGTTATGCTGATGGGCGGGATGTAAATTGCCAACAGACACTCGGGAGAAGTGTATGGTGTTTCCTGAAACATCTAAAAAACAAAGCAACAGAGCCTAGGGCACTTCCACTTATGGTCCTATAGCTTAGGGAAATTAAAATCAAAAAGACACAGCCACCCCAAAGTTTGGGACGCCTCCGTTTACAAGAACCTCGTTTACCGTACAAGTTCAATATCACAGAAAGTGAAAAATGGATAAAGAACCTGTGGTACTTACGTACAATGCAGTATCACTCAGCAATGAAATCTATGTCATCAGGCCCGTAGCAGCATAATGAGTGGATTCAGGTACGATGATTCTAACTGAAATAAGTCACACAGAAAAAGAAACATCATAAGATATCACTAATACACGGAATGTAAACTTGGCTACACAGGAACTGCATTCCAAAACAGAACAGGGTCTCAAATTTAGAAAACCAACTTATGCTTGCTTAAGGGGAAAGGTGAGTTGGGGTTCTGCATAAAACCAGAGATTGAAATGAGCACAGATAAAGTTCCTTAAGTCAAATATGGAATAGACAAGAGCTACTCCTTGCTCAATGAAATGGACTCAACACCGCATATTAAACACCTAAGAATGTACCTGACTAGTAAGTATCTTAAAACCTATGGATTGCTATGTCTCCGAAAGAGAATCAAGCATGTGTACAGGGGCATAAACGCAGCAGTGATAGGATTGGAGAGGTTCGGTGAGCAAATGAAGACCCTTTGAAGTCATATTGCATGGTACCCATTCCACGCGTTTCAACTACCCAGGTTTAAGGTATTCTTCCTTCAGCTAAAACATGCATGTGGAACCTAGAGTATGATCAACCATGTGATCGGGAGACGTGTTCAAATATGTCTCAGTTTTCCTCCCCTGGTACTCGGGTGTAACATTCCAGACGCTTTACTAACACTCTCCCCACTTGGAGAGTCAGTCCCTTTAACCTCCTGTTTGGCCCAGTTTGCAATTTCTGCGGAAGATGAACAGGAATAGCGAGAACCAATGAGAGGCTAGCTGGAGGTGTCTGGACGGGCAAATTTAACTCTCATTTCCCACCAGGAAGAGGAAATAACCAAAGGCTCAGCGTGCCGTACCGGAACCAGATTAGGGCCAGAAGCCATCCTGCGGTGTTGCGGCCAGCTCAAAAGAAAGCAAGTAGAAGAAAGGAGCCCAGGGGCACTGTAATTCACAAACCTGCAGAGTTATAAATGACAGCTATCGTCCAAAAATAGACTGAAGTAAGGCTGCCAAGAGGACTTGAAAGCGGGGCAGAATTGCAGGAAACCGATTTCAGGAGGTAGACTGGAATTGCATTGAAAGCATAGGAAAAGAGGCAGAACGTCCACAATGATGCACTTGGCCAAAAAGGGCGTATGCGTTTTTTCCTGAATATATTCAGGAAAAAACGCATACGCCCTTTTTGGCCAACCAAGCAAGCTTGCAAAGGAAATCTGCACTACAATGAAGTCTCACTTCCCCCCGGTCAAAAGGGCCATCTGAAAAAAGTGTAAAATCCAGAAAGGCAGGACAGGCCATGGAGAACTGGGAGCCTTGTTATGCTGATGGGCGGGATGTAAATTGCCAACAACCACTCGGGAGAAGTGTATGGTGTTTCCTGAAACATCTAAAAAACAAAGCAACAGAGCCTAGGGCACTTCCACTTATGGTCCTATAGCTTAGGGAAATTAAAATCAAAAAGACACAGCCACCCCAAAGTTTGGGACGCCGCCATTTACAAGAACCTCGTTTACCGTACAAGTTCAATATCACAGAAAGTGAAAAATGGATAAAGAACTTGTGGTACTTACGTACAATGCAGTATCACTCAGCAATGAAATCTATGTCATCAGGCCCGTAGCAGCATAATGAGTGGATTCAGGTACGATGATTCTAACTGAAATAAGTCACACAGAAAAAGAAACATCATAAGATATCACTAATACACGGAATGTAAACTTGGCTACACAGGAACTGCATTCCAAAACAGAACAGGGTCTCAAATTTAGAAAACCAACTTATGCTTGCTTAAGGGGAAAGGTGAGTTGGGGTGCTGCATAAAACCAGAGATTGAAATGAGCACAGATAAAGTTCCTTAAGTCAAATATGGAATAGACAAGAGCTACTCCTTGCTCAATGAAATGGACTCAACACCGCATATTAAACACCTAAGAATGTACCTGACTAGTAAGTATCTTAAAACCTATGGATTGCTATGTCTCCGAAAGAGAATCAAGCATGTGTACAGGGGCATAAACGCAGCAGTGATAGGATTGGAGAGGTTCGGTGAGCAAATGAAGACCCTTTGAAGTCATATTGCATGGTACCCATTCCACGCGTTTCAACTACCCAGGTTTAAGGTATTCTTCCTTCAGCTAAAACATGCATGTGGAACCTAGAGTATGATCAACCATGTGATCGGGAGACGTGTTCAAATATGTCTCAGTTTTCCTCCCCTAGTACTCGGGTGCAACATTCCAGACGCTTTACTAACACTCTCCCCACTTGGAGAGTCAGTCCCTTTAACCTCCTGTTTGGCCCAGTTTGCAATTTCTGCGGAAGATGAACAGGAATAGCGAGAACCAATGAGAGGCTAGCTGGAGGTGTCTGGACGGGCAAATTTAACTCTCATTTCCCACCAGGAAGAGGAATTAACCAAAGGCTCAGCGTGCCGTGCCGGAATCAGATTTGGGCCTGAAGCCATCCTGCGGTGTTGCGGCCAGCTCAAAAGAAAGCGAGTTGAAGAAAGGAGCTCAGGGGCACTGTAATTCACAAACCTGCAGAGTTATAAATGACAGCTATCGTCCAAAAATAGACTGAAGTAAGGCTGCCAAGAGGACTTGAAAGCGGGGCAGAATTGCAGGAAACCGATTTCAGGAGGTAGACTGGAATTGCATTGAAAGCATAGGAAAAGAGGCAGAACGTCCACAATGATGCACTTGGCCAAAAAGGGCGTATGCGTTTTTTCCTGAATATATTCAGGAAAAAACGCATACGCCCTTTTTGGCCAACCAAGCAAGCTTGCAAAGGAAATCTGCACTACAATGAAGTCTCACTTCCCCCCGGTCAAAAGGGCCATCTGAAAAAAGTGTAAAATCCAGAAAGGCAGGACAGGCCATGGACAACTGGGAGCCTTGTTATGCTGATGGGCGGGATGTAAATTGCCAACAACCACTCGGGAGAAGTGTATGGTGTTTCCTGAAACATCTAAAAAACAAAGCAACAGAACCTAGGGCACTTCCACTTATGGTCCTATAGCTTAGGGAAATTAAAATCAAAAAGACACAGCCACCCCAAAGTTTGGAACGGCTCTGTTTACAAGAACCTCGTTTACAGTACAAGTTCAACATCGCAGAAAGTGAAAAATGGAGAAAGAAGTTGTGGTATTTACTTACAAAGCAATATCACTCAGCAATGAAATCTGTGTCATCAGGCCCTTAGCAGCACAATGAGTGGATTCAGGTATGATGATTCTAACTGAAATAAGTCACACAGAAAAGAAACATCATAAGATATCAGTAATACACAGAATGTAAACTTGGCTACACAGGAACTGAATTACAGAACAGAACAGGGTCTCAAATTTAGAAAACCAACTTATGCTTGCTTAAGGGGAAACGTGAGTTGGGGTGCTGCATAAAACCAGAGATTGAAATGAGCACAGATAAAGTTCTTTAGGCCAAATATGGAATAGACAAGAGCTACTCCTTGCTCAACGAAATGGACTCAACACCGCATATTAAACGCCTAAGAATGTACCTGACTAGTAAGTATCTTAAAACCTATAGATTGCTATGTCTCCGAAAGAGAATCAAGCATGTGTACAGGGGCATAAACGCAGCAGTGATAGGATTGGAGAGGTTCGGTGAGCAAATGAAGACCCTTTGAAGTCATATTGCATGGTACCCATTCCACGGGTTTCAACTACCCAGGTTTTAGGTATTCTTCCTTCAGCTAAAACATGCATGTGGAACCCAGAGTATGATCAACCATGTGATCGGGAGAAGTGTTCAAATATGTCTCAGTTTTCCTCCCCTGGTACTCGGGTGCAACATTCCAGACGCTTTACTAACACTCTCCCCACTTGGAGAGTCAGCGCCTTTAACCTCCTGTTTGGCCCACTTTGCAATTTCTGCGGAAGATGAACAGGAATAGCGAGAACCAATGAGAGACTAGCTGGAGGTGTCTGGACGGGCAAATTTAACTCTCATTTCCCACCAGGAAGAGGAAATAACCAAAGGCTCAGTGTGCCGTGCCGGAACCAGATTAGGGCCTGAAGCCATCCTGCGGTGTTGCGGCCAGGTCACAAGAAAGCAAGTTGAAGAAAGGAGCTCAGGGGCACTGTAATTCACAAACCTGCAGAGTTATAAATGACAGCTATCGTCCAAAAATAGACTGAAATAAGGCTGCCAAGAGGACTTGAAAGCGGGGCAGAATTGCAGGAAACCGATTTCAGGAGGTAGACTGGAATTGCATTGAAAGCATAGGAAAAGAGGCAGAACGTCCACAATGATGCACTTGGCCAAAAAGGGCGTATGCGTTTTTTCCTGAATATATTCAGGAAAAAACGCATACGCCCTTTTTGGCCAACCAAGCAAGCTTGCAAAGGAAATCTGCACTACAATGAAGTCTCACTTCCCCCTGGTCAAAAGGGCCATCTGAAAAAAGTGTAAAATCCAGAAAGGCAGGACAGGCCATGGAGAACTGGGAGCCTTGTTATGCTGATGGGCGGGATGTAAATTGCCAACAACCACTCGGGAGAAGTGTATGGTGTTTCCTGAAACATCTAAAAAACAAAGCAACAGAACCTAGGGCACTTCCACTTATGGTCCTATAGCTTAGGGAAATTAAAATCAAAAAGACACAGCCACCCCAAAGTTTAGAACGGCTCTGTTTACAAGAACCTCGTTTACAGTACAAGTTCAACATCGCAGAAAGTGAAAAATGGATAAAGAAGTTGTGGTATTTACTTACAAAGCAATATCACTCAGCAATGAAATCTGTGTCATCAGGCCCTTAGCAGCACAATGAGTGGATTCAGGTATGATGATTCTAACTGAAGTAAGTCACACAGAAAAAGAAATATCATAAGATATCAGTAATACACGGAATGTAAACTTGGCTACACAGGAACTGAATTACAGAACAGAACAGGGTCTCAAATTTAGAAAACCAACTTATGCTTGCTTAAGGGTAAAGGTGAGTGGGGGTGCTGCATAAAACCAGAGATTGAAATGAGCACAGATAAAGTTCCTTAAGCCAAATATGGAATAGACAAGAGCTACTCCTTGCTCAACGAAATGGACTCAACACCGCATATTAAACGCCTAAGAACGTACCTGACTAGTAAGTATCTTAAAACCTATGGATTGCTATGTCTCCGAAAGAGAATCAAGCATGTTTACAGGGGCATAAACGCAGCAGTGATAGGATTGGAGAGGTTCGGTGAGCAAATGAAGACCCTTTGAAGTCATATTGCATGGTACCCATTCCACGGGTTTCAACTCTCCAGGTTTAAGGTATTCTTCCTTCAGCTAAAACATGCATGTGGAACCTAGAGTATGATCAACCATGTGATCAGGAGACGTGTTCAAATATGTCTCAGTTTTCCTCCCCTGGTACTCGGGTGCAACATTCCAGACGCTTTACTAACACTCTCCCCACTTGGAGAGTCAGCGCCTTTAACCTCCTGTTTGGCCCAGTTTGCAATTTCTGCGGAAGATGAACAGGAATAGCGAGAACCAATGAGAGGCTAGCTGGAGGTGTCTGGACGGGCAAATTTAACTCTCATTTCCCACCAGGAAGAGGAATTAACCAAAGGCTCAGCATGCCGGGCTGGAACCAGATTAGGGCCTGAAGCCATCCTGCGGTGTTGCGGCCAGGTCACAAGAAAGCGAGTTGAAGAAAGGAACTCAGGAGCACTGTAATTCACAAACCTGCAGAGTTATAAATGACAGCTATCGTCCAAAAATAGACTGAAGTAAGGCTGCCAAGAGGACTTGAAAGCGGGGCAGAATTGCAGGAAACCGATTTCAGGAGGTAGACTGGAATTGCATTGAAAGCATAGGAAAAGAGGCAGAACGTCCACAATGATGCACTTGGCCAAAAAGGGCGTATGCGTTTTTTCCTGAATATATTCAGGAAAAAACGCATACGCCCTTTTTGGCCAACCAAGCAAGCTTGCAAAGGAAATCTGCACTAAAATGAAGTCTCACTTCTCCCCGGTCAAAAGGGCCATCTGAAAAAAGTGTAAAATCCAGAAAGGCAACAGGCCATTGTGAACTGGGAGCCTTGTTATGCTGATGGGCGGGATGTAAATTGCCAACAGACACTTGGGAGAAGTGTATGGTGTTTCCTGAAACATCTAAAAAACAAAGCAACAGAGCCTAGGGCACTTCCACTTATGGTCCTATAGCTTAGGGAAATTAAAATCAAAAAGACACAGCCACCCCAAAGTTTGGAACGGCTCTGTTTACAAGAACCTCGTTTACAGTACAAGTTCAACATCGCAGAAAGTGAAAAATGGATAAAGAAGTTGTGGTATTTACTTACAAAGCAATATCACTCAGCAATGAAATCTGTGTCATCAGGCCCTTAGCAGCACAATGAGTGGATTCAGGTATGATGATTCTAACTGAAGTAAGTCACACAGAAAAAGAAACATCATAAGATATCAGTAATACACGGAATGGAAACTTGGCTACACAGGAACTGAATTACAGAACAGAACAGGGTCTCAAATTTAGAAAACCAACTTATGCTTGCTTAAGGGGAAAGGTGAGTGGGGGTGCTGCATAAAACCAGAGATTGAAATGAGCACAGATAAAGTTCCTTAAGCCAAATATGGAATAGACAAGAGCTACTCCTTGCTCAACGAAATGGACTCAACACCGCATATTAAACGCCTAAGAACGTACCTGACTAGTAAGTATCTTAAAACCTATGGATTGCTATGTCTCCGAAAGAGAATCAAGCATGTTTACAGGGGCATAAACGCAGCAGTGATAGGATTGGAGAGGTTCGGTGAGCAAATGAAGACCCTTTGAAGTCATATTGCATGGTACCCATTCCACGGGTTTCAACTACCCAGGTTTAAGGTATTCTTCCTTCAGCTAAAACATGCATGTGGAACCTAGAGTATGATCAACCATGTGATCAGGAGACGTGTTCAAATATGTCTCAGTTTTCCTCCCCTGGTACTCGGGTGCAACATTCCAGACGCTTTACTAACACTCTCCCCACTTGGAGAGTCAGTCCCTTTAACCTCCTGTTTGGCCCAGTTTGCAATTTCTGCGGAAGATGAACAGGAATAGCGAGAACCAATGAGAGGCTAGCTGGAGGTGTCTGGACGGGCAAATTTAACTCTCATTTCCCACCAGGAAGAGGAATTAACCAAAGGCTCAGCATGCCGGGCTGGAACCAGATTAGGGCCTGAAGCCATCCTGCGGTGTTGCGGCCAGGTCACAAGAAAGCGAGTTGAAGAAAGGAACTCAGGGGCACTGTAATTCACAAACCTGCAGAGTTATAAATGACAGCTATCGTCCAAAAATAGACTGAAGTAAGGCTGCCAAGAGGACTTGAAAGCGGGGCAGAATTGCAGGAAACCGATTTCAGGAGGTAGACTGGAATTGCATTGAAAGCATAGGAAAAGAGGCAGAACGTCCACAATGATGCACTTGGCCAAAAAGGGCGTATGCGTTTTTTCCTGAATATATTCAGGAAAAAACGCATACGCCCTTTTTGGCCAACCAAGCAAGCTTGCAAAGGAAATCTGCACTACAATGAAGTCTCACTTCCCCCGGGTCAAAAGAGCCATCTGAAAAAAGTGTAAAATCCAGAAAGGCAGGACAGGCCATGGAGAACTGGGAGCCTTGTTATGCTGATGGGCGGGATGTAAATTGCCAACAGACACTTGGGAGAAGTGTATGGTGTTTCCTGAAACATCTAAAAAACAAAGCAACAGAGCCTAGGGCACTTCCACTTATGGTCCTATAGCTTAGGGAAATTAAAATCAAAAAGACACAGCCACCCCAAAGTTTGGAACGGCTCTGTTTACAAGAACCTCGTTTACAGTACAAGTTCAACATCGCAGAAAGTGAAAAATGGATAAAGAAGTTGTGGTATTCACTTACAAAGCAATATCACTCAGCAATGAAATCTGTGTCATCAGGCCCTTAGCAGCACAATGAGTGGATTCAGGTATGATGATTCTAACTGAAATAAGTCACACAGAAAAGAAACATCATAAGATATCAGTAATACACGGAATGTAAACTTGGCTACACAGGAACTGAATTACAGAACAGAACAGGGTCTCAAATTTAGAAAACCAACTTATGCTTGCTTAAGGGTAAAGGTGAGTTGGGGTGCTGCATAAAACCAGAGATTGAAATGAGCACAGATAAAGTTCCTTAAGCCAAATATGGAATAGACAAGAGCTACTCCTTGCTCAACGAAATGGACTCAACACCGCATATTAAACGCCTAAGAATGTACCTGACTTGTAAGTATCTTAAAACCTATGGATTGCTATGTCTCCGAAAGAGAATCAAGCATGTGCACAGGGGCATAAACGCAGCAGTGATAGGATTGGAGAGGTTCGGTGAGCAAATGAAGACCCTTTGAAGTCATATTGCATGGTACCCATTCCACGGGTTTCAACTACCCAGGTTTAAGGTATTCTTCCTTCAGCTAAAACATGCATGTGGAACCTAGAGTATGATCAACCATGTGATCGGGAGACGTGTTCAAATATGTCTCAATTTTCCTCCCCTGGTACTCGGGTGCAACATTCCAGACGCTTTACTAACACTCTCCCCACTTGGAGAGTCAGTCCCTTTAACCTCCTGTTTGGCCCAGTTTGCAATTTCTGCGGAAGATGAACAGGAATAGCGAGAACCAATGAGAGGCTAGCTGGAGGTGTCTGGACGGGCAAATTTAACTCTCATTTCCCACCAGGAAGAGGAATTAACCAAAGGCTCAGCATGCCGGGCCGGAACCAGATTAGGGCCTGAAGCCATCCTGCGGTGTTGCGGCTAGCTCACAAGAAAGCGAGCTAAAGAAAGGAGCTCAGGGGCACTGTAATTCACAAACCTGCAGAGTTATAAATGACAGCTATCGTCCAAAAATAGACTGAAGTAAGGCTGCCAAGAGGACTTGAAAGCGGGGCAGAATTGCAGGAAACCGATTTCAGGAGGTAGACTGGAATTGCATTGAAAGCATAGGAAAAGAGGCAGAACGTCCACAATGATGCACTTGGCCAAAAAGGGCGTATGCGTTTTTTCCTGAATATATTCAGGAAAAAACGCATACGCCCTTTTTGGCCAACCAAGCAAGCTTGCAAAGGAAATCTGCACTACAATGAAGTATCACTTCCCCCCGGTCAAAAGGGCCATCTGAAAAAAGTGTAAAATCCAGAAAGGCAGGACAGGCCATGGAGAACTGGGAGCCTTGTTATGCTGATGGGCGGGATGTACATTGCCAACAGACACTCGGGAGAAGTGTATGGTGTTTCCTGAAACATCTAAAAAACAATGCAACAGAGCCTAGGGCACTGCCACTTATGGTCCTATAGCTTAGGGAAATTAAAATCAAAAAGACACAGCCACCCCAAAGTTTGGGACGCCTCTGTATACAAGAACCTCGTTTACAGTACAAGTTCAACATCGCAGAAAGTGAAAAATGGATAAAGAAGTTGTGGTATTTACTTACAAAGCAATATCACTCAGCAATGAAATCTATGTCATCAGGCCCTTAGCATCACAATGAGTGGATTCAGGTATGATGATTCTAACTGAAATAAGTCACACAGAAAAAGAAACATCATAAGATATCAGTAATACACGGAATGTAAACTTGGCTACACAGGAACTGAATTACAGAACAGAACAGGGTCTCAAATTTAGAAAACCAACTTATGCTTGCTTAAGGGTAAAGGTGAGTTGGGGTGCTGCATAAAACCAGAGATTGAAATGAGCACAGATAAAGTTCCTTAAGCCAAATATGGAATAGACAAGAGCTACTCCTTGCTCAACGAAATGGACTCAACACCGCATATTAAACGCCTAAGAATGTACCTGACTAGTAAGTATCGTAAAACCTATGGATTGCTATGTCTCCAAAAGAGAATCAAGCATGTGTACAGGGGCATAAACGCAGCAGTGATAGGATTGGAGAGGTTCGGTGGGCAAATGAAGACCCTTTGAAGTCATATTGCATGGTACCCATTCCACGGGTCTCAACTCTCCAGGTTTAAGGTATTCTTCCTTCAGCTAAAACATGCATGTGGAACCCAAGTATGATCAATCATGTGAATGGGAGACGTGTTCAAATATGTCTCAGTTTTCCTCCCCTGGTACTCGGGTGCAACATTCCAGACGCTTTACTAACACTCTCCCCACTTGGAGAGTCAGCGCCTTTAACCTCCTGTTTGGCCCAGTTTGCAATTTCTGCGGAAGATGAACAGGAATAGCGAGAACCAATGAAAAACTAGCTGGAGGTGTCTGGACGGGCAAATTTAACTCTCATTTCCCACCAGGAAGAGGAAATAACCAAAGGCTCAGCATGCCGTGCCGGAACCAGATTAGGGCCTGAAGCCATCCTGCAGTGTTGCGGCCAGGTCACAAGAAAGCTAGTTGAAGAAAGGAGCTCAGGGGCACTGTAATTCACAAACCTGCAGAGTTATAAATGACAGCTATCGTCCAAAAATAGACTGAAGTAAGGCTGCCAAGAGGACTTGAAAGTGGGGCAGAATTGCAGGAAACCGATTTCAGGAGGTAGACTGGAATTGCATTGAAAGCATAGGAAAAGAGGCAGAACGTCCACAATGATGCACTTGGCCAAAAAGGGCGTATGCGTTTTTTCCTGAATATATTCAGGAAAAAACGCATACGCCCTTTTTGGCCAACCAAGCAAGCTTGCAAAGGAAATCTGCACTACAATGAAGTCTCACTTCCCTCTGGTCAAAAGGGCCATCTGAAAAAAGTGTAAAATCCAGAAAGGCAGGACAGGCCATGGAGAACTGGGAGCCTTGTTATGCTGATGGGCGGGATGTAAATTGCCAACAACCACTCGGGAGAAGTGTATGGTGTTTCCTGAAACATCTAAAAAACAAAGCAACAGAACCTAGGGCACTTCCACTTATGGTCCTATAGCTTAGGGAAATTAAAATCAAAAAGACACAGCCACCCCAAAGTTTGGAACGGCTCTGTTTACAAGAACCTCGTTTACAGTACAAGTTCAACATCGCAGAAAGTGAAAAATGGATAAACAAGTTGTGGTATTTACTTACAAAGCAATATCACTCAGCAATGAAATCTGTGTCATCAGGCCCTTAGCAGCACAATGAGTGGATTCAGGTATGATGATTCTAACTGAAATAAGTCACACAGAAAAAGAAACATCATAAGATATCAGTAATACACGGAATGTAAACTTGGCTACACAGGAACTGAATTCCAAAACAGAACAGGGTCTCAAATTTAGAAAACCAACTTATTCTTGCTTAAGGGTAAAGGAGAGTTGGGGTGCTGCATAAAACCAGAGATTGAAATGAGCACAGATAAAGTTCCTTAAGCCAAATATGGAATAGACAAGAGCTACTCCTTGCTCAACGAAATGGACTCAACACCCCATATTAAACGCCTAAGAATGTACCTGACTAGTAAGTATCTTAAAACCTATGGATTGCTATGTCTCTGAAAGAGAATCAAGCATGTGTACAGGGGCATAAACGCAGCAGTGCTAGGATTGGAGAGGTTCGGTGAGCAAATGAAGACCCTTTGAAGTCATATTGCATGGTACCCATTCCACAGGTTTCAACTACCCAGGTTTAAGGTATTCTTCCTTCAGCTAAAACATGCATGTGGAACCTAGAGTATGATCAACCATGTGATCGGGAGACGTGTTCAAATATGTCTCAATTTTCCTCCCCTGGTACTCGGGTGCAACATTCCAGACGCTTTACTAACACTCTCCCCACTTGGAGAGTCAGTCCCTTTAACCTCCTGTTTGGCCCAGTTTGCAATTTCTGCGGAAGATGAACAGGAATAGCGAGAACCAATGAGAGGCTAGCTGGAGGTGTCTGGACGGGCAAATTTAACTCTCATTTCCCACCAGGATGAGGAATTAACCAAAGGCTCAGCATGCCGGGCCGGAACCAGATTAGGGCCTGAAGCCATCCTGCGGTGTTGCGGCCAGGTCACAAGAAAGCGAGTTGAAGAAAGGAGCTCAGGGGCACTGTAATTCACAAACCTGCAGAGTTATAAATGACAGCTATCGTCCAAAAATAGACTGAAGTAAGGCTGCCAAGAGGACTTGAAAGCGGGGCAGAATTGCAGGAAACCGATTTCAGGAGGTAGACTGGAATTGCATTGAAAGCATAGGAAAAGAGGCAGAACGTCCACAATGATGCACTTGGCCAAAAAGGGCGTATGCGTTTTTTCCTGAATATATTCAGGAAAAAACGCATACGCCCTTTTTGGCCAACCAAGCAAGCTTGCAAAGGAAATCTGCACTACAATGAAGTCTCACTTCCCCCTGGTCAAAAGGGCCATCTGAAAAAAGTGTAAAATCCAGAAATGCAACAGGCCATGGAGAACTGGGAGCCTTGTTATACTGATGGGCGGGATGTAAATTGCCAACAGACACTCGGAAGAAGTGTATGGTGTTTCCTGAAACATCTAAAAAACAAAGCAACAGAGCCTAGGGCACTTCCACTTATGGTCCTATAGCTTAGGGAAATTAAAATCAAAAAGACACAGCCACCCCAAAATTTGGAATGGCTCTGTTTACAAGAACCTCATTTACAGTACAAGTTCAACATCGCAGAAAGTGAAAAATGGATAAAGAAATTGTGGTACTTACGTACAATGCAGTATCACTCAGCAATGAAATCTATGTCATCAGGCCCGTAGCAGCATAGTGAGTAGATTCAGGTACGATGATTCTAACTGAAATAAGTCACACAGAAAAAGAAACATCATAAGATATCACTAATACACGGAATGTAAACTTGGCTACACAGGAACTGAATTCCAAAACAGAACAGATTCTCAAATTTAGAAAACCAACTTATGCTTGCTTAAGGGGAAAGGTGAGTTGGGGTGCTGCATAAAACCAGAGATTGAAATGAGCACAGATAAAGTTCCTTAAGCCAAATATGGAATAGACAAGAGCTACTCCTTGCTCAACGAAATGGACTCAACACCGCATATTAAACGCCTAAGAATGTACCTGACTTGTAAGTATCTTAAAACCTATGGATTCCTATGTCTCCGAAAGACAATCAAGCATGTGTACAGGGGCATAAACGCAGCAGTGATAGGATTGGAGAGGTTCGGTGAGCAAATGAAGACCCTTTGAAGTCATATTGCATGGTACCCATTCCACGGGTTTCAACTACCCAGGTTTAAGGTATTCTTCCTTCAGCTAAAACATGCATGTGGAACCTAGAGTATGATCAACCATGTGATCGGGAGACGTGTTCAAATATGTCTCAGTTTTCCTCCCCTGGTACTCGGGTGCAACATTCCAGACGCTTTACTAACACTCTCCCCACTTGGAGAGTCAGTCCCTTTAACCTCCTGTTTGGCCCAGTTTGCAATTTCTGCGGAAGATGAACAGGAATAGCGAGAACCAATGAGAGGCTAGCTGGAGGTGTCTGGACGGGCAAATTTAACTCTCATTTCCCACCAGGAAGAGGAATTAACCAAAGGCTCAGCATGCCGGGCCGGAACCAGATTAGGGCCTGAAGCCATCCTGCGGTGTTGCGGCCAGGTCACAAGAAAGCGAGTTGAAGAAAGGAGCTCAGGGGCACTGTAATTCACAAACCTGCAGAGTTATAAATGACAGCTATCGTCCAAAAATAGACTGAAGTAAGGCTGCCAAGAGGACTTGAAAGCGGGGCAGAATTGCAGGAAACCGATTTCAGGAGGTAGACTGGAATTGCATTGAAAGCATAGGAAAAGAGGCAGAACGTCCACAATGATGCACTTGGCCAAAAAGGGCGTATGCGTTTTTTCCTGAATATATTCAGGAAAAAACGCATACGCCCTTTTTGGCCAACCAAGCAAGCTTGCAAAGGAAATCTGCACTACAATGAAGTCTCACTTCCCCCGGGTCAAAAGAGCCATCTGAAAAAAGTGTAAAATCCAGAAAGGCAGGACAGGCCATGGAGAACTGGGAGCCTTGTTATGCTGATGGGCGGGATGTAAATTGCCAACAGACACTCGGGAGAAGTGTATGGTGTTTCCTGAAACATCTAAAAAACAAAGCAACAGAGCCTAGGGCACTGCCACTTATGGTTCTATAGCTTAGGGAAATTAAAATCAAAAAGACACAGCCACCCCAAAGTTTGGGACGCCTCTGTATACAAGAACCTCGTTTACAGTACAAGTTCAACATCGCAGAAAGTGAAAAATGGATAAAGAAGTTGTGGTATTTACTTACAAAGCAATATCACTCAGCAATGAAATCTATGTCATCAGGCCCTTAGCATCACAATGAGTGGATTCAGGTATGATGATTCTAACTGAAATAAGTCACACAGAAAAAGAAACATCATAAGATATCAGTAATACACGGAATGTAAACTTGGCTACACAGGAACTGAATTACAGAACAGAACAGGGTCTCAAATTTAGAAAACCAACTTATGCTTGCTTAAGGGTAAAGGTGAGTTGGGGTGCTGCATAAAACCAGAGATTGAAATGAGCACAGATAAAGTTCCTTAGGCCAAATATGGAATAGACAAGAGCTACTCCTTGCTCAACGAAATGGACTCAACACCGCATATTAAACGCCTAAGAATGTACCTGACTAGTAAGTATCTTAAAACCTATGGATTGCTATGTCTCCGAAGGGGAATCAAGCATGTGTACAGGGGCATAAACGCAGCAGTGATAGGATTGGAGAGGTTCGGTGAGCAAATGAAGACCCTTTGAAGTCATATTGCATGGTACCCATTCCACGGGTTTCAACTACCCAGGTTTTAGGTATTCTTCCTTCAGCTAAAACATGCATGGGGAACCCAAGTATGATCAACCATGTGAAAAGGAGACGTGTTCAAATATGTCTCAGTTTTCGTACCCTGGTACTCGGGTGCAACATTCCAGACGCTTTACTAACACTCTCCCCACTTGGAGAGTCAGCACCTTTAACCTCCTGTTTGGCCCAGTTTGCAATTTCTGCGGAAGATGAACAGGAATAGCGAGAACCAATGAGAGACTAGCTGGAGGTGTCTGGACGGGCAAATTTAACTCTCATTTCCCACCAGGAAGAGGAATTAACCAAAGGCTCAGCGTGCCGGGCCGGAACCAGATTAGGGCCTGAAGCCATCCTGCGGTGTTGCGGCCAGGTCACAAGAAAGCGAGTTGAAGAAAGGAGCTCAGGGGCACTGTAATTCACAAACCTGCAGAGTTATAAATGACAGCTATCGTCCAAAAATAGACTGAAGTAAGGCTGCCAAGAGGACTTGAAAGCGGGGCAGAATTGCAGGAAACCGATTTCAGGAGGTAGACTGGAATTGCATTGAAAGCATAGGAAAAGAGGCAGAACGTCCACAATGATGCACTTGGCCAAAAAGGGCGTATGCGTTTTATCCTGAATATATTCAGGAGAAAACGCATACGCCCTTTTTGGCCAACCAAGCAAGCTTGCAAAGGAAATCTGCACTACAATGAAGTCTCACTTCCCCCCGGTCAAAAGGGCCATCTGAAAAAAGTGTAAAATCCAGAAAGGCAGGACAGGCCATGGAGAACTGGGAGCCTTGTTATGCTGATGGGCGGGATGTAAATTGCCAACAGACACTCGGGAGAAGTGTATGGTGTTTCCTGAAACATCTAAAAAACAAAGCAACAGAGCCTAGGGCACTTCCACTTATGGTCCTATAGCTTAGGGAAATTAAAATCAAAAAGACACAGCCACCCCAAAGTTTGGGATGCCTCCGTTTACAAGAACCTCGTTTACCGTACAAGTTCAATATCACAGAAAGTGAAAAATGGATAAAGAACTTGTGGTACTTACGTACAATGCAGTATCACTCAGCAATGAAATCTATGTCATCAGGCCCGTAGCAGCATAATGAGTGGATTCAGGTACGATGATTCTAACTGAAATAAGTCACACAGAAAAAGAAACATCATAAGATATCACTAATACACGGAATGTAAACTTGGCTACACAGGAACTGCATTCCAAAACAGAACAGGGTCTCAAATTTAGAAAACCAACTTATGCTTGCTTAAGGGGAAAGGTGAGTTGGGGTGCTGCATAAAACCAGAGATTGAAATGAGCACAGATAAAGTTCCTTAAGTCAAATATGGAATAGACAAGAGCTACTCCTTGCTCAACGAAATGGACTCAACACCCCATATTAAACGCCTAAGAATGTACCTGACTAGTAAGTATCTTAAAACCTATGGATTGCTATGTCTCCGAAAGAGAATCAAGCATGTGTACAGGGGCATAAACGCAGCAGTGATAGGATTGGAGAGGTTCGGTGAGCAAATGAAGACCCTTTGAAGTCATATTGCATGGTACCCATTACACGGGTCTTAACTCTCCAGGTTTAAGGTATTCTTCCTTCAGCTAAAACATGCATGTGGAACCTAGAGTATGATCAACCATGCGATCGGGAGACGTGTTCAAATATGTCTCAGTTTTCGTACCCTGGTACTCGGGTGCAACATACCAGACGCTTTACTAACACTCTCCCCACTTGGAGAGTCAGTCCCTTTAACCTCCTGTTTGGCCCAGTTTGCAATTTCTGCGGAAGATGAACAGGAATAGCGAGAACCAATGAGAGACTAGCTGGAGGTGTCTGGACAGGCAAATTTAACTCTCATTTCCCACCAGGAAGAGGAATTAACCAAAGGCTCAGCATGCCATGCCGGAACTAGATTAGGGCCTGAAGCCATCCTGCGGTGTTGCGGCCAGGTCACAAGAAAGCGAGTTGAAGAAAGGAGCTCAGGGACACTGTAATTCACAAACCTGCAGAGTTATAAATGACAGCTATCGACCAAAAATAGACTGAAGTAAGGCTGCGAAGAGGACTTGAAAGCGGGGCAGAATTGCAGGAAACCGATTTCAGGAGGTAGACTGGAATTGCATTGAAAGCATAGGAAAAGAGGCAGAACGTCCACAATGATGCACTTGGCCAAAAAGGCGTATGCGTTTTTTCCTGAATATATTCAGGAAAAAACGCATACGCCCTTTTTGGCCAACCAAGCAAGCTTGCAAAGGAAATCTGCACTACAATGAAGTATCACTTCCCCCCGGTCAAAAGGGCCATCTGAAAAAAGTGTAAAATCCAGAAAGGCAGGACAGGCCATGGAGAACTGGGAGCCTTGTTATGCTGATGGGCGGGATGTACATTGCCAACAGACACTCGGGAGAAGTGTATGGTGTTTCCTGAAACATCTAAAAAACAATGCAACAGAGCCTAGGGCACTGCCACTTATGGTCCTATAGCTTAGGGAAATTAAAATCAAAAAGACACAGCCACCCCAAAGTTTGGGACGCCTCTGTATACAAGAACCTCGTTTACAGTACAAGTTCAACATCGCAGAAAGTGAAAAATGGATAAAGAAGTTGTGGTATTTACTTACAAAGCAATATCACTCAGCAATGAAATCTATGTCATCAGGCCCTTAGCATCACAATGAGTGGATTCAGGTATGATGATTCTAACTGAAATAAGTCACACAGAAAAAGAAACATCATAAGATATCAGTAATACACGGAATGTAAACTTGGCTACACAGGAACTGAATTACAGAACAGAACAGGGTCTCAAATTTAGAAAACCAACTTATGCTTGCTTAAGGGTAAAGGTGAGTTGGGGTGCTGCATAAAACCAGAGATTGAAATGAGCACAGATAAAGTTCCTTAAGCCAAATATGGAATAGACAAGAGCTACTCCTTGCTCAACGAAATGGACTCAACACCGCATATTAAACGCCTAAGAATGTACCTGACTAGTAAGTATCGTAAAACCTATGGATTGCTATGTCTCCAAAAGAGAATCAAGCATGTGTACAGGGGCATAAACGCAGCAGTGATAGGATTGGAGAGGTTCGGTGGGCAAATGAAGACCCTTTGAAGTCATATTGCATGGTACCCATTCCACGGGTCTCAACTCTCCAGGTTTAAGGTATTCTTCCTTCAGCTAAAACATGCATGTGGAACCCAAGTATGATCAATCATGTGAATGGGAGACGTGTTCAAATATGTCTCAGTTTTCCTCCCCTGGTACTCGGGTGCAACATTCCAGACGCTTTACTAACACTCTCCCCACTTGGAGAGTCAGCGCCTTTAACCTCCTGTTTGGCCCAGTTTGCAATTTCTGCGGAAGATGAACAGGAATAGCGAGAACCAATGAAAAACTAGCTGGAGGTGTCTGGACGGGCAAATTTAACTCTCATTTCCCACCAGGAAGAGGAAATAACCAAAGGCTCAGCATGCCGTGCCGGAACCAGATTAGGGCCTGAAGCCATCCTGCAGTGTTGCGGCCAGGTCACAAGAAAGCTAGTTGAAGAAAGGAGCTCAGGGGCACTGTAATTCACAAACCTGCAGAGTTATAAATGACAGCTATCGTCCAAAAATAGACTGAAGTAAGGCTGCCAAGAGGACTTGAAAGTGGGGCAGAATTGCAGGAAACCGATTTCAGGAGGTAGACTGGAATTGCATTGAAAGCATAGGAAAAGAGGCAGAACGTCCACAATGATGCACTTGGCCAAAAAGGGTGTATGCGTTTTTTCCTGAATATATTCAGGAAAAAACGCATACGCCCTTTTTGGCCAACCAAGCAAGCTTGCAAAGGAAATCTGCACTACAATGAAGTCTCACTTCCCTCTGGTCAAAAGGGCCATCTGAAAAAAGTGTAAAATCCAGAAAGGCAGGACAGGCCATGGAGAACTGGGAGCCTTGTTATGCTGATGGGCGGGATGTAAATTGCCAACAACCACTCGGGAGAAGTGTATGGTGTTTCCTGAAACATCTAAAAAACAAAGCAACAGAACCTAGGGCACTTCCACTTATGGTCCTATAGCTTAGGGAAATTAAAATCAAAAAGACACAGCCACCCCAAAGTTTGGAACGGCTCTGTTTACAAGAACCTCGTTTACAGTACAAGTTCAACATCGCAGAAAGTGAAAAATGGATAAACAAGTTGTGGTATTTACTTACAAAGCAATATCACTCAGCAATGAAATCTGTGTCATCAGGCCCTTAGCAGCACAATGAGTGGATTCAGGTATGATGATTCTAACTGAAATAAGTCACACAGAAAAAGAAACATCATAAGATATCAGTAATACACGGAATGTAAACTTGGCTACACAGGAACTGAATTCCAAAACAGAACAGGGTCTCAAATTTAGAAAACCAACTTATTCTTGCTTAAGGGTAAAGGAGAGTTGGGGTGCTGCATAAAACCAGAGATTGAAATGAGCACAGATAAAGTTCCTTAAGCCAAATATGGAATAGACAAGAGCTACTCCTTGCTCAACGAAATGGACTCAACACCCCATATTAAACGCCTAAGAATGTACCTGACTAGTAAGTATCTTAAAACCTATGGATTGCTATGTCTCTGAAAGAGAATCAAGCATGTGTACAGGGGCATAAACGCAGCAGTGCTAGGATTGGAGAGGTTCGGTGAGCAAATGAAGACCCTTTGAAGTCATATTGCATGGTACCCATTCCACAGGTTTCAACTACCCAGGTTTAAGGTATTCTTCCTTCAGCTAAAACATGCATGTGGAACCTAGAGTATGATCAACCATGTGATCGGGAGACGTGTTCAAATATGTCTCAATTTTCCTCCCCTGGTACTCGGGTGCAACATTCCAGACGCTTTACTAACACTCTCCCCACTTGGAGAGTCAGTCCCTTTAACCTCCTGTTTGGCCCAGTTTGCAATTTCTGCGGAAGATGAACAGGAATAGCGAGAACCAATGAGAGGCTAGCTGGAGGTGTCTGGACGGGCAAATTTAACTCTCATTTCCCACCAGGATGAGGAATTAACCAAAGGCTCAGCATGCCGGGCCGGAACCAGATTAGGGCCTGAAGCCATCCTGCGGTGTTGCGGCCAGGTCACAAGAAAGC
Source organism: Delphinus delphis (assembly GCF_949987515.2). NCBI lineage: Eukaryota > Metazoa > Chordata > Mammalia > Artiodactyla > Delphinidae > Delphinus > Delphinus delphis. The sequence continues at coordinate 128,589 of NW_027192985.1, read as the reverse complement.
GAGTTGAAGAAAGGAGCTCAGGGGCACTGTAATTCACAAACCTGCAGAGTTATAAATGACAGCTATCGTCCAAAAATAGACTGAAGTAAGGCTGCCAAGAGGACTTGAAAGCGGGGCAGAATTGCAGGAAACCGATTTCAGGAGGTAGACTGGAATTGCATTGAAAGCATAGGAAAAGAGGCAGAACGTCCACAATGATGCACTTGGCCAAAAAGGGCGTATGCGTTTTTTCCTGAATATATTCAGGAAAAAACGCATACGCCCTTTTTGGCCAACCAAGCAAGCTTGCAAAGGAAATCTGCACTACAATGAAGTCTCACTTCCCCCTGGTCAAAAGGGCCATCTGAAAAAAGTGTAAAATCCAGAAATGCAACAGGCCATGGAGAACTGGGAGCCTTGTTATACTGATGGGCGGGATGTAAATTGCCAACAGACACTCGGAAGAAGTGTATGGTGTTTCCTGAAACATCTAAAAAACAAAGCAACAGAGCCTAGGGCACTTCCACTTATGGTCCTATAGCTTAGGGAAATTAAAATCAAAAAGACACAGCCACCCCAAAATTTGGAATGGCTCTGTTTACAAGAACCTCATTTACAGTACAAGTTCAACATCGCAGAAAGTGAAAAATGGATAAAGAAATTGTGGTACTTACGTACAATGCAGTATCACTCAGCAATGAAATCTATGTCATCAGGCCCGTAGCAGCATAGTGAGTAGATTCAGGTACGATGATTCTAACTGAAATAAGTCACACAGAAAAAGAAACATCATAAGATATCACTAATACACGGAATGTAAACTTGGCTACACAGGAACTGAATTCCAAAACAGAACAGATTCTCAAATTTAGAAAACCAACTTATGCTTGCTTAAGGGGAAAGGTGAGTTGGGGTGCTGCATAAAACCAGAGATTGAAATGAGCACAGATAAAGTTCCTTAAGCCAAATATGGAATAGACAAGAGCTACTCCTTGCTCAACGAAATGGACTCAACACCGCATATTAAACGCCTAAGAATGTACCTGACTTGTAAGTATCTTAAAACCTATGGATTCCTATGTCTCCGAAAGACAATCAAGCATGTGTACAGGGGCATAAACGCAGCAGTGATAGGATTGGAGAGGTTCGGTGAGCAAATGAAGACCCTTTGAAGTCATATTGCATGGTACCCATTCCACGGGTTTCAACTACCCAGGTTTAAGGTATTCTTCCTTCAGCTAAAACATGCATGTGGAACCTAGAGTATGATCAACCATGTGATCGGGAGACGTGTTCAAATATGTCTCAGTTTTCCTCCCCTGGTACTCGGGTGCAACATTCCAGACGCTTTACTAACACTCTCCCCACTTGGAGAGTCAGTCCCTTTAACCTCCTGTTTGGCCCAGTTTGCAATTTCTGCGGAAGATGAACAGGAATAGCGAGAACCAATGAGAGGCTAGCTGGAGGTGTCTGGACGGGCAAATTTAACTCTCATTTCCCACCAGGAAGAGGAATTAACCAAAGGCTCAGCATGCCGGGCCGGAACCAGATTAGGGCCTGAAGCCATCCTGCGGTGTTGCGGCCAGGTCACAAGAAAGCGAGTTGAAGAAAGGAGCTCAGGGGCACTGTAATTCACAAACCTGCAGAGTTATAAATGACAGCTATCGTCCAAAAATAGACTGAAGTAAGGCTGCCAAGAGGACTTGAAAGCGGGGCAGAATTGCAGGAAACCGATTTCAGGAGGTAGACTGGAATTGCATTGAAAGCATAGGAAAAGAGGCAGAACGTCCACAATGATGCACTTGGCCAAAAAGGGCGTATGCGTTTTTTCCTGAATATATTCAGGAAAAAACGCATACGCCCTTTTTGGCCAACCAAGCAAGCTTGCAAAGGAAATCTGCACTACAATGAAGTCTCACTTCCCCCGGGTCAAAAGAGCCATCTGAAAAAAGTGTAAAATCCAGAAAGGCAGGACAGGCCATGGAGAACTGGGAGCCTTGTTATGCTGATGGGCGGGATGTAAATTGCCAACAGACACTCGGGAGAAGTGTATGGTGTTTCCTGAAACATCTAAAAAACAAAGCAACAGAGCCTAGGGCACTGCCACTTATGGTTCTATAGCTTAGGGAAATTAAAATCAAAAAGACACAGCCACCCCAAAGTTTGGGACGCCTCTGTATACAAGAACCTCGTTTACAGTACAAGTTCAACATCGCAGAAAGTGAAAAATGGATAAAGAAGTTGTGGTATTTACTTACAAAGCAATATCACTCAGCAATGAAATCTATGTCATCAGGCCCTTAGCATCACAATGAGTGGATTCAGGTATGATGATTCTAACTGAAATAAGTCACACAGAAAAAGAAACATCATAAGATATCAGTAATACACGGAATGTAAACTTGGCTACACAGGAACTGAATTACAGAACAGAACAGGGTCTCAAATTTAGAAAACCAACTTATGCTTGCTTAAGGGTAAAGGTGAGTTGGGGTGCTGCATAAAACCAGAGATTGAAATGAGCACAGATAAAGTTCCTTAGGCCAAATATGGAATAGACAAGAGCTACTCCTTGCTCAACGAAATGGACTCAACACCGCATATTAAACGCCTAAGAATGTACCTGACTAGTAAGTATCTTAAAACCTATGGATTGCTATGTCTCCGAAGGGGAATCAAGCATGTGTACAGGGGCATAAACGCAGCAGTGATAGGATTGGAGAGGTTCGGTGAGCAAATGAAGACCCTTTGAAGTCATATTGCATGGTACCCATTCCACGGGTTTCAACTACCCAGGTTTTAGGTATTCTTCCTTCAGCTAAAACATGCATGGGGAACCCAAGTATGATCAACCATGTGAAAAGGAGACGTGTTCAAATATGTCTCAGTTTTCGTACCCTGGTACTCGGGTGCAACATTCCAGACGCTTTACTAACACTCTCCCCACTTGGAGAGTCAGCACCTTTAACCTCCTGTTTGGCCCAGTTTGCAATTTCTGCGGAAGATGAACAGGAATAGCGAGAACCAATGAGAGACTAGCTGGAGGTGTCTGGACGGGCAAATTTAACTCTCATTTCCCACCAGGAAGAGGAATTAACCAAAGGCTCAGCGTGCCGGGCCGGAACCAGATTAGGGCCTGAAGCCATCCTGCGGTGTTGCGGCCAGGTCACAAGAAAGCGAGTTGAAGAAAGGAGCTCAGGGGCACTGTAATTCACAAACCTGCAGAGTTATAAATGACAGCTATCGTCCAAAAATAGACTGAAGTAAGGCTGCCAAGAGGACTTGAAAGCGGGGCAGAATTGCAGGAAACCGATTTCAGGAGGTAGACTGGAATTGCATTGAAAGCATAGGAAAAGAGGCAGAACGTCCACAATGATGCACTTGGCCAAAAAGGGCGTATGCGTTTTATCCTGAATATATTCAGGAGAAAACGCATACGCCCTTTTTGGCCAACCAAGCAAGCTTGCAAAGGAAATCTGCACTACAATGAAGTCTCACTTCCCCCCGGTCAAAAGGGCCATCTGAAAAAAGTGTAAAATCCAGAAAGGCAGGACAGGCCATGGAGAACTGGGAGCCTTGTTATGCTGATGGGCGGGATGTAAATTGCCAACAGACACTCGGGAGAAGTGTATGGTGTTTCCTGAAACATCTAAAAAACAAAGCAACAGAGCCTAGGGCACTTCCACTTATGGTCCTATAGCTTAGGGAAATTAAAATCAAAAAGACACAGCCACCCCAAAGTTTGGGATGCCTCCGTTTACAAGAACCTCGTTTACCGTACAAGTTCAATATCACAGAAAGTGAAAAATGGATAAAGAACTTGTGGTACTTACGTACAATGCAGTATCACTCAGCAATGAAATCTATGTCATCAGGCCCGTAGCAGCATAATGAGTGGATTCAGGTACGATGATTCTAACTGAAATAAGTCACACAGAAAAAGAAACATCATAAGATATCACTAATACACGGAATGTAAACTTGGCTACACAGGAACTGCATTCCAAAACAGAACAGGGTCTCAAATTTAGAAAACCAACTTATGCTTGCTTAAGGGGAAAGGTGAGTTGGGGTGCTGCATAAAACCAGAGATTGAAATGAGCACAGATAAAGTTCCTTAAGTCAAATATGGAATAGACAAGAGCTACTCCTTGCTCAACGAAATGGACTCAACACCCCATATTAAACGCCTAAGAATGTACCTGACTAGTAAGTATCTTAAAACCTATGGATTGCTATGTCTCCGAAAGAGAATCAAGCATGTGTACAGGGGCATAAACGCAGCAGTGATAGGATTGGAGAGGTTCGGTGAGCAAATGAAGACCCTTTGAAGTCATATTGCATGGTACCCATTACACGGGTCTTAACTCTCCAGGTTTAAGGTATTCTTCCTTCAGCTAAAACATGCATGTGGAACCTAGAGTATGATCAACCATGCGATCGGGAGACGTGTTCAAATATGTCTCAGTTTTCGTACCCTGGTACTCGGGTGCAACATACCAGACGCTTTACTAACACTCTCCCCACTTGGAGAGTCAGTCCCTTTAACCTCCTGTTTGGCCCAGTTTGCAATTTCTGCGGAAGATGAACAGGAATAGCGAGAACCAATGAGAGACTAGCTGGAGGTGTCTGGACAGGCAAATTTAACTCTCATTTCCCACCAGGAAGAGGAATTAACCAAAGGCTCAGCATGCCATGCCGGAACTAGATTAGGGCCTGAAGCCATCCTGCGGTGTTGCGGCCAGGTCACAAGAAAGCGAGTTGAAGAAAGGAGCTCAGGGACACTGTAATTCACAAACCTGCAGAGTTATAAATGACAGCTATCGACCAAAAATAGACTGAAGTAAGGCTGCGAAGAGGACTTGAAAGCGGGGCAGAATTGCAGGAAACCGATTTCAGGAGGTAGACTGGAATTGCATTGAAAGCATAGGAAAAGAGGCAGAACGTCCACAATGATGCACTTGGCCAAAAAGGCGTATGCGTTTTTTCCTGAATATATTCAGGAAAAAACGCATACGCCCTTTTTGGCCAACCAAGCAAGCTTGCAAAGGAAATCTGCACTACAATGAAGTCTCACTTCTCCCCGGTCAAAAGGGCCATCTGAAAAAAGTGTAAAATCCAGAAAGGCAGGACAGGCCACGGAGAACTGGGAGCCTTGTTATGCTGATGGGCGGGATGTAAATTACCAACAGACACTCCGGAGAAGTGTATGGTGTTTCCTGAAACATCTAAAAAACAAAGCAACAGAGCCTAGGGCACTGCCACTTATGGTCCTATAGCTTAGGGAAATTAAAATCAAAAAGACACAGCCACCCCAAAGTTTGGAACGGCTCTGTTTACAAGAACCTCGTTTACAGTACAAGTTCAACATCGCAGAAAGTGAAAAATGGATAAAGAAGTTGTGGTATTTACTTACAAAGCAATATCTCTCAGCAATGAAATCTATGTCATCAGGCCCTTAGCAGAACAATGAGTGGATTCAGGTATGATGATTCTAACTGAAATAAGTCACACAGAAAAAGAAACATCATAAGATATCAGTAATACACGGAATGTAAACTTGGCTACACAGGAACTGAATTACAGAACAGAACAGGGTCTCAAATTTAGAAAACCAACTTATGCTTGCTTAAGGGGAAAGGTGAGTTGGGGTGCTGCATAAAACCAGAGATTGAAATGAGCACAGATAAAGTTCCTTAAGCCAAATATGGAATAGACAAGAGCTACTCCTTGCTCAACGAAATGGACTCAACACCGCATATTAAACGCCTAAGAATGTACCTGACTAGTAAGTATCTTAAAACCTATGGATTGCTATGTCTCCGAAAGAGAATCAAGCATGTGTACAGGGGCATGAACGCAGCAGTGATAGGATTGGAGAGGTTCGGTGAGCAAATGAAGACCCTTTGAAGTCATATTGCATGGTACCCATTACACGGGTCTCAACTCTCCAGGTTTAAGGTATTCTTCCTTCAGCTAAAACATGCATGTGGAACCCCGCGTATGATCAACCGTGTGAACGGGAGACGTGTTCAAATATGTCTCAGTTTTCCTCCCCTGGTACTCGGGTGCAACATTCCAGACCCTTTACTAACACTCTCCCGACTTGGAGAGTCAGCGCCTTTAACCTCCTGTTTGGCCCAGTTTGCAATTTCTGCGGAAGATGAACAGGAATAGGGAGAACCAATGAGAGACTAGCTGGAGGTGTCTGGACGGGCAAATTTAACTCTCATTTCCCACCAGGAAGAGGAAATAACCAAAGGCTCAGCGTGCCGTGCCGGAACCATATTAGGGCCTGAAGCCATCCTGCGGTGTTGCGGCCAGCTCAAAAGAAAGCGAGTTGAAGAAAGGAGCTCAGGGTCTCTGTAATTCACAAACCTGCAGAGTTATAAATGACAGCTATCGTCCAAAAATATACTGAAGTAAGGCTGCCAAGAGGACTTGAAAGCGGGGCAGAATTGCAGGATACCGATTTCAGGAGGTAGACTGGAATTGCATTGAAAGCATAGGAAAAGAGGCAGAACGTCCACAATGATGCACTTTGCCAAAAGGGCGTATGCGTTTTTTCCTGAATATATTCAGGAAAAAACGCATACGCCCTTTTTGGCCAACCAAGCAAGCTTGCAAAGGAAATCTGCACTACAATGAAGTCTCACTTCCCCCCGGTCAAAAGGGCCATCTGAAAAAAGTGTAAAACCCAGAAAGGCAGGACAGGCCATGGAGAACTGGGAGCCTTGTTATGCTGATGGGCGGGATGTAAATTGCCAACAGACACTCGGGAGATGTGTATGGTGTTTCCTGAAACATCTAAAAAACAAAGCAACAGAGCCTAGGGCACTTCCACTTATGGTCCTATAGCTTAGGGAAATTAATATCAAAAAGACATAGCAACCCCAAAATTTGGGATGGCTCTTTTTACAGAAATCTCTTCTATGGCACAAGTTAAATATCCCAGAGAGCAAATAATGGATAAAGAAGTTGCGGTACTTATGTACAACAGAATACCACTCAGCAATGAAATCTATGTCACCAGGCCCGTACCAGCATAATGAGTGCATTGAGGCACGATGATTCTAAGTGAAATAAGTCACACAGAAAAAGAAACATCATAAGGTATCACTAATACACGGAATGTGAACTTGGCTACACATGAACTGAATTACAAAACAGAACAGGGTCTCAAGTTTAGAAAACCAACTTATGCCTGCTTAAGGGGGAAGGTGAGTTGGGGTGCTGCATAAAAGCAGAGTTTGAAATTAGCACAGATACCGTTCCATAAGCCAAATATGTAATAGACAAGAGCTACCCCTTGCTCAACGAAATGGATTCAACAATGAGGTATCACCTCACACCTGGTAGAATAGGCATCATTGAAAATCTACAAACAAAAAATGCTGGAAAGGGTGTTGGGAAAAGGAACCCTCTTCCACTATTGTTGGGAATATAAATTGATACAGTCATTATGGAGAACAATATGGAATTTCTTAAGAAACTAACAATAGAATTACCATATGATACAGCAATCCCAGTACTGGACATATACCCAGACAAAACCATAAATCAAAAAGAGTCATTCACCGCAATGTTCATTGCATCACTATTTACAATATCGAGGTAATGGAAGCAACCTAAATGCCCACAGACAGACGAATGCATAAAGCTGTGGTACATATATAAAATGGAATAATACTCAGCCATGAAAAGGAATGAAATTGGGTCATTTGTAGAGACGTCGATGGATCTAGAGACTGTCATACAGAGTGAAGTAAGTCAGAAAGAGAAAAACAAATCTTGTATATTCATGCATATATGTGGAACCTAGAAAAACTGTACAGATTAACCATTTTGCAAGGCATAAATAGAGCAACAGATGTAGACAACAAACGTATGGACAACAAGGGGGGAAAGCTGTTGGGGGGGTGGTGGTGGGAGGAGTTGAGAGACTGGGATTGGCATGTATACATTTATATGTATAAAATAGATAACCAATAAGAACCTGCTGTATAAAAATATAAAATAAAATTCAAAATTAAAAAGAAGTAAAATTTAAAAAATAAAACAGAAAAAACAATTATTCCCTGCACATACATGTATTTATATGAATAAATTATTTCCATGCTTATATCTGTAAATACAAAAAAGATGAATAAAATCTACCTTGAACCAAAAACGAAAAAGAGAAAAAAAACACAGAACCCACCAGTTACACAGAGGAAAACCATATCAGGGCACTTGCTCCAGTTGTAAACAATTCTGAAGTTGGTCAGTGGTGGGGAATCGTCTCCCATTCAGCCAGCAGCCCCCACGCAACAAGCGTCCTCATTGCAAAGCTGGGGCACCGTGCCGAGGCATCTGTGAGTAAACGTGAGCTGAGCCCCAGGCCAGTTGCTGCTGAACTATTCCCACCCGTCCCAGGTAAAACACCTGAATATATACAAGGACTTGAAAACCTAGAGGAAGGGCCATAGAGCCACACGAGTGACAGCATGCCGGCCGACTTGGTGCCTGCAGGCCAGCCAGGATGGTCCTGGCCCTGGGTGCTCTTCTGGAAGATTTCCATTTCCCTGCCTGAGATACCTGTCCTGTCCCTGCCCCCACTGCTTTTTTCCTTCCTCACCTCTGCCCAGGGAGAAATTCCAGCAGCAGGTATGGGTGACACATCCTCTTCTTTAGCAGGTGGCAGCCTGGCAACTGCTGCAGAAAGTCCAGCAGAGCCCCACTCACACTGGGCCACCCACAAAGCCGTGGCCTCTCACTCCCTCCCACCAGCCCAGCCCCGAGACTGCTGACAGGGCAGAGAAAATGGCGTCAGGCACGGCTGCAGGGGCTCTTGCTGCCTGGAGTGGTATTTATATTGATCTCAACCCAGGCACACCTGGGGAGGGCTGGCCGGCACGGTAAGGCTGCCCAGGTCAGCCAATCATCACCCCTCAGGGGCTCACAGTTGCAGAAAATGGAACTTGCTGAACCGGCCAGGTCCAAGGAACAGGTGTGGGCTCCTGAGAGTCAGGATAGACAAGGGGCTGCAGCTTTGGCTTGTTTTCTAATCATTTTATCTGGCCCATGAGTGGGAGACAACTTCAAGAAAACCCTCTCCTAATGAGAGGAACCCAGGAGTCAGGCAGAGGAGGGGTGGGTGGTGGTTGGAGACAGAGGCCTGGTGCCCCGGGTGCAGTGGAAGTCTCTGGAAGACCAGGTGGAGGGAGGCCTCACAGAGTGATGCCCAGGGTCACAGACCTGTCGCAGCTGCTGTTTGTTAGTTCAAGTCCTGCTCTGAGGTGCTCTGTGTCAGCTCTGAGCGACAGGTGAGCTGGGGGTGCTCTGCAATGAGGGCTATGTGCACGGTTCCTGTGTGCCCAGCCCTGCCACGGTACCTGCAAGGGTAGCTCTGTATCCTGGGAGGGGCCTGACCACGAGAGCCCCGTGGGCTGGGGTGGGGGTGGGGTACCTGCCCAGGTGAGCTCCATATTCTGGGATTGGTCTGACCACGAGAGCCCCATGGGCTGCTGGGGACCTGGTAAAGGATGTCAGGACAGTCAGTGAAGCCACCGAGGATATACCTCCAGTTGCTCCTAATTCCTACACCCTGCTGGTCATTCTACCAACCACCAGGACATGGTATTCTGTATTAGTCTTCAATGATGCCTTCTTTTGTATTCCATTAGTCCCAGAGTCACAAGAAATTTTGGCTTGTGAGTGGCAGGACTCAACATACAACTAAAACAATACTTCCGGGCCGTCTGGCCCCAAGGGTGCAAAAATTCCCACACCATCTTTGGGGAAAGCTTAGCTAAAGACCTAAAAGTTCTACCTCTGGAAAAGGAAACCCTCCTTCAATATGCAGACGACATTCTGATCACCAGCCCTACTAAGGAGGCCTCTGAACTACCAAGCCAATAAAGGATAGAAGTTGTCCAAGAAAAAGCTCAAATATCACAGACTGCGGTGACCTGCCTGGGCTTCATTCTCACAGAAGGTCAGAGAAGCCCATCCCAGGAAAGGGAAGAAACCATTTTCAGCCTTACCCCTTTCTAAAACTAGAAGATAGCTTAGGGGTTCCTGGGGAGGCCAGGGTTTGCTGCTTCTGGATCCCTAGCTACAGTCTACTAGCTGGGCCTCTATATGAAACACTGAAAGGAAAAGATGATGATCCTTTTGAATAGAATCCAGAAGTGGCCTTTCAAGAATGGAAAGAGCAGTCAATTCAGACCCTTGCCCTGGAACTCCCTAATTTAGCTAAACCCTTTGACCTTTACATTCCCGGTGAAAGGTGAATCGCCATTGGAGAATTAGTGCAAAAACTGGGACCACTTGAAATGGAACAATGCAAGAATGCCATCCAGGTAGGATAAACTACGGTCACTAAGGGGCTTGGCCCACTGCCACATCTGGCCAAGATACTGGCGGTATCTAAAAACCTGGAAATCAGCAGCCCAAAAGGCCACCTCCCTCCTAAGGGAAAAGGACCCCACGTGGTGATCCTAACCACCAACCATGCCCTGAAGTTGCAGGGTTCGCTCCGTGGGCACACCGACCTCGAGTGAGGAGGCCCTCCAACTCCAACATCCAGAGAGATAACCGGGGGCAACAGGGCACCATGACGACTCGTGTGAACATCACTTGACCTGGAGTTTCTCTCATAAAACAACAAGAGTGTGTCCCAAAAGAGTAGACTACTGCTTGCAGGACTTACTGCACCCAGAGGGGAGCTAATAATCTTGGCGGGGGAACAGTATACCACACTGTCACCATAGAAAAGCCTACAGACACCATGATGATGGTGGCCAATAAGACCGGCTGGACTCCTGTTTACTTCAAAAGGCTGTTGACTCAGTAGCCATCATGGTCCTTGATCACCACTGACCCTGGACTGTCTGGGAGTTGAGCGGGCAGGGCTCTGACACCTGGTGCTGTTTGTACGTTAATTCAGGGGCCTAACTGAAGAAAGCGCAGACTACTGGTCAGAGCATCTAGGCTGGCAGAGACGGTCAGCCTAAGGTGGCCGAACAAATGTAGGGCGGGGTGAAACCGGCCCCCACAGCGTCTCTGCACATCTCTTTCCTGGACCCTTAAAGGTCATTAGAATCTATAACACTTCCAATGCTGGTGCTCAGGTGGACGAGCAGGGAGGCAGGGGTCCTGGGGACAATCAACGTCACCGGGAGGCTGCTGGGGAGAAGCTCTGACCCTCGCCCCAGGGTATGAGGGCTCCCAACTCAGCACTCAGCAGTTACAGAAGAAGGGTCTGCACCCTCAGCACTCCAAGAATGAGGAACGGGACAAAAGACAGAGGAGGGGTTTGTCCCCAGCAAAGCCCATTAAAAATCCCTGGGAGATAAAAATAGAATCTGGGCAATAAAGTCAAGTCTAACCTTTTTTATCCTTTGTGCTTTGTCTAATTTCACGTGCTCCTAGGGTCCCGCATGCAGAGGTTCCACACCCGGCACTTCAGACCAGATTTCCTAGTGCAGAATGGCTGGGTCGACACCTCAGCTCCTGGGGCCCAGTGCAGACTCCACGATATAGAGCCTGAGCTACAGCCAACCCAGCCCTCGAGAGCTCCGCCGCCTCCCTCCCTCCCACTGACTCTGACAGGATCTCTACACAGCAGCCCAGCCCACAGCCCACGGGGTAGTGCATGCTCTCACCTCTCCATTCTCTGATCAAAATATAAAGTTTCCTTTGCTTGTGAACCAAACTCAGTCTCGATCTCTTGGCCCCAATGACACTGGGCAGGGGGACACTTGTTGGGGTCCACTCTGGAGGATCAATAACAGAAATTGAGACTATTGTAACCTCAATGAACAGATGTGTGAGCCAAACTGTAGTTAACATAGAACAGTGTATAAGGCTCGGGTAAAATAAGATGTTTTTAACACTTCCATTTGATATTTCCATCACTTTTTATAAGCAAGTTCAGTGAAAAGGTTTGTCTTATTTGTCAGGTCAATATTAGAGAAACGAAGTGATTTCTTTCCAAGGATGTACAGCTAATAATCTTGGTTAAACCTTCAATCTTGTTTTAAATGCTTTTCCATTGAAAATGATACCTCTCTTTCAGCTCCCCCATTTCTGAGAAGTATAAAATCTTATAATTTATTATTACCAAAGGGGAAAGGTGGGAGGAGGGATAAATTAACAGTTTGGAATGAACACATACACACTGCTATGTATAAAATAGATCATCAACAAGGAACTACTGTATAGCACAGGGAACTACACTCAACATTTTGCAATAACCTATAAGGGGAAATAATCTGAAAAAGAATAGATATTTTTATTGACATCATCTATCAATGACAGTTAAAGTGTAGCCTAAGGGAAGCTGGTGGTGAGTGCTTCTGACCCTGAAGACTTCAATCATCTAAAGTTTGGACTCTGCCTACTCCCCAAGGCCCTTAATGAACATATGTGTAGCCGTAGCTTAAAAACTTCCCCAGTTTGGGTTTTGGAGAGACACTGATTTTGAAAAAGCCCTGGTGTTCTCCTTACATGAATGGGACTCTTCCTACTGCTAAAACATGTCTGTCACACCCAGAGGATGGTATACCGTCTGATCGGGAAGAGTTTGGAAAAGGCATCTCATCTCCTCATCTCCTGGTGCTCGGGTTCACCCCTCCAGCGTCTTTACTAACAGTCTCCCCACTTGGAGATGTCAGCACTGTCAACATCCTGTTGTGTACAGTTTGGAATTTGTCCAGAGGATGAAGCGGAAGGATGAGGAACAATGAGAGACAAGTCCTAGGTGTTCAGACAGGCACATGTCACTCTAATTTCCAATCAGGAAGACGAATTGACCAAAGGCTAGGGTTGCCCATGGAAACAGTATAGGGCTTGAGGAAATCCCGCTGCTTTGTGGCCAGTTCCCATAAACACGAGTTGAACAATGGAACTCAGGGGCAGTAAAATTCACAAAACTGCAGAGTTGAAAATATCCATCACTGAAAAATGTCTTGAGGAAAGTCAGAGAAAAGGACTTGTAAGCAAGGGAGAATGGCAGGAAAGGGATTTGAGGAGGTAGAAAGGACTCGCCATTAAGCACAAGAAAAGGAGCTGAACATTGCCAACATTGCAGTTGGCCAAAAAGGGTGTATGCGTTCTTTTCTGTATATATTCAAGAAAAGGGCATACACTTTTTTAGCCAACCAAACAGGTGGGCACTGGAAGTCAATACTACAAAAGATATCACTTCGCATCAGTCAGAAGAGCCATCCTCATAAAGCGTAAACAACAGAAATGCAGGACAGGGCAACGAGAAGAGGGAGCCCTGTGAGACTTATAGTGGAAATGTATATTGCCAACGGCCATTCTGGAGAAGTGTATTGTGTTTACTAAAGCATCTAAAAAATGAGCTACAGAGCATAGGGCACTTGCACTCATGGGCGTATATCTTGGGAAAAACAAAAATCGAGAGGACACAGGCACCCCAATGTTTACCCCCTCTCTGTTTAAAAGATCCTCGACTAGGATATAACTTAAATGTCTCTGGAGGGAAAAAATGGATAGAGATGTGGTACTTAGGTAGAGTGGAATATTATTCAGCCTGGAAATCAATGAAATATGGCCAGTTGTAACGACTCCGGAGGAGTTACGTATGATCATTCTAAGTGACAGAATTCAAAAAGAAAAAGACACATATCATAAGATATCACTTAAAGGTGGAATCCAAAATGGCTACACATGAAATAAATTACAAAACAAAAACATAGTCAAATATGTAGAAAACACGCATAAGGCTGCTAAACGGGAAAGGTGGGGAGGGGTGAGGCATCATCCAGGAGGTTGAAATTAGCAAAGATACCATTCCAAATACCAAACTGATAATCAACAAGGCCTACACGGTAGCTAAAAGAACTGCACTCAGCACACTCAAGTCACCGGAAAAGAATATATACGACTGGTAAGAATCTGAAAAAGAATTTATTGATGTCTCTCTGTACGCGAATCAAGTGGATGTACAGCAGCAAGAAACAGAGCTTTGAAAATCAGCTGTAACCAATATAGTAATAAATTGAAAAAAATAAACGACAGAGAGACAGAGAAAACCTCTTACAACTTTTCCTCAGGGACGGTGATGCAACATGGATTGAACACATCTAGACCCACAGCAGGATGAGACATAAGGCTGGAAACTGTTTGTGCTAAGAGAAATGTGAGGTTGGGTGAGGAAATGCACACCCTTTAAAGTAATACTACCTGGTACCCATTCAATGGGTCCCAAATCTGCAGGTTCAAGGGATCTTCCTACAGCTAAAACATGCATGGAAAACCCAGAGGACTGTACACCATGTGATCGGGAGATGTGTCTAAAATGCACCTCATTTATCCTCTCCTGGTGCTCCTGTTCACCATTCCAGCCACGCTACTTAGAATCTCCCCACTTGGAGAATCAGCACATTTAAACTTCTGTTTCACACATTTTGCAAATTGTGAGGAGGATGAACGGGAAGAGGGGGAACCAATGAGAGAAGAGTTGTAGGGGTTTGGACGGGCACATATCACTCTAATTTCCCATTAAGAATAAGAATTAAAGAAAGGCTCAGCCTGCCTCGCCGGAGCCAAAATAGGGCCTGAAGCAATCCTGTGGGTTTGAGGCCAGCTCACAAAAGAGCAACTTAAAAAATGGAGCTCAGGGTCACTGCAATTCACAAACCTGCAGAGTTATAAATGAAAACTAACGTCCAAAAATATGTTGAGGTAAGGCAAAGAAGAGGATCTGAATGCAAGACAGAATTGCAAGAAACAGATTTCAAGAGAGAGATTGGACTCGTCTTTAACGCACATGAAAAGCGGCAGAATTTCGACAATGATGCAGTTGGCCCAAAAGGACGTATGCGTTTTTTCCTGATTATATCCAGGAAAAAACGCATACGCACTTTATGGGCAACGAAGCAAGCAAGCAATGCAAATGTGCACAAAAAAGAAGTCTCACTTCCCACCGGTCAAAAGGGCCATCCTAAAAAATTGTAAAAACCAGAAATGCAGGACAGGCCATGGAGAACAGGGAGCCTTTATACGCTGATGGGCAGTGTGTGAACTGCCGAGAGCCACTCTGGAGAAGTGTATGGTGGTTCCTAAATCATCTAAAAAACAGAGCTACAGAGCATAGGACACTTCCAATCATGGGAGTATATCTAGGGAAGTCTAAAAATCAACAAGACACAAGCACACCACAGTTTAGGGCTACTCTGTTTACAAGAACCTCAACTTCAGTACACCTTAAATATCCCAGGAAAGAGAACAATGGATAAAGAAGATGTGGTACTTATGTACAATGGAATATCTCTTCACCATGAAATCAATGTAATACGGCTAGTAGAAGGATAAAGAGTGGATTTAGGTCCGATAATACTACTTGAAATAAGTCAAACAGAAAAAGAAACATATCATAAGATATCACTTATAGAGGGAGGGTAAATATGGCTGCACAAGAAATGAATTACAGAACAGAACAGTGTCTCACATTTAGAAAACACACTTATGTCAGCTTAAGGGGAAAGGAGAGGTGGGGTGATGCATAAAACCAGAGTTTGAAATTAGCACAGATACCGTTCAATAAACCAAATAGGTATTAGACAAGATCTACACCTTGCTCAATGAACAGGCCTCAACACACCCTATACACCGCAGAGAAATATATCTGAGGAATAAGAATCTTAAAACCCATGTATTGATATATCTCCATAAGGGAATCAAGTGTGTGCAGAGCGGCACAAACACAGCAGTGAAAAGGAGCTAAACCCCATTATAGAAATAAATTTTAAAAACAAAACGCTGAAACAATGAAAGAGAGAAAAATTCTTACAAAATTCGCTCAGGGGCTGTGATGCAACCTGGATTGACCACATATAAACCCACAGCTGGATAAGACATAAGGCTGGACACTTGGGGCTGACAGGATTGGTGAGCTTTGGTGAGCAACTGCCGAAAGTTTAATGCAATACTTCATGCTACTCAGTCCAAGGGTCCCAACACTCCAGGTTGAAGGGAATCTTCCTACAGCTAAACCATGCTTGGGAAACCCAGCGACTGGTATACCATATGATCGGGAAAGGTTTCTAAAACGCACCTCATTTTTCCTCTCCTGGGGCTCCGGATCGACATTCCAGCCGCTTTACTAACAACATCCCCACATGGAGTCAATGCCTTTAAGTTCTGGTATCGCACAGTCTGCAGTTAGTGCAGAGGATGAATGGGAATAGGGGGAACCAGTGAGAAACTAGCTGTAGCGGTTTCAATGGGCACATGTCACTCTAATATCACATCAGTAAGAAGAATTAACCAAAGGCACAGCAGGTGCCCCAGAAGAAAAATAGGGCTTCAAGGAATCCTGTGGTTATGGGGCAATACCACAAAAATAAGAGCTAAAAAATGGAGCTAAGGGCCACTGCAATTCAAAAACCTGCAGAGTTATAAAGGCCAACTATTTTTAAAAAATATATTGAGGTAAGGCTATGAAGAGGCATTGAAAGCAAGGCAGAATTGCAGGAAACCGATTTCAGGAGGTAGACTGGAATTGCATTGAAAGCATATGAAGAGAGTCAGAAACTCGACAATGATGCACTTGGCCAAAAAGGGCGTATGCGTTTTTTCCTGACTATATTCAGGAAAAAACGCATACGCCCTTTTTGGCCAACCAAGCAAGCTTGCAAAGGAAATCTGCACTACAATGAAGTCTCATTTCCACCTGGTCAAAAGGGCCATCTGAAAAAAGTGTAAAATCCATAAAGGCACGACAGGCCATGGAGAACTGGGAGCCTTCTTATGCTGATGGGCGGGATGTAAATTGCCAACAGCCACTCTGGAGAAGTGTATGGTGTTTCCTGAAACATCTAAAAAACAAAGCAACAGAACCTAGGGCACTTCCACTTATGGTCCTATAGCTTAGGGAAATTAAAATCAAAAAGACACAGCCACCCCAAAGTTTGGGACGGCTCTGTTTACAAGAACCTCGTTTACAGTACAAGTTCAATATCGCAGAAAGTGAAAAATGGATAAAGAACTTGTGGTACTTACGTACAATGCAATATCACTCAGCAATGAAATCTATGTCATCAGGCCCGTAACAGCATAATGAGTGGATTCAGGTATGATGATTCGAACTGAAATAAGTCACACAGAAAAGAAACATCATAAGGTATCACTAATACACAGAATGTGAACTTGGCTACACATGAACTGAATTACAAAACAGAACAGTGTCTCAAGTTTAGAAAACCAACTTATGCTTGCTTAAGGGGGAAGGTGAGTTGGGGTGCTGCATAAAACCAGAGATTGAAATGAGCACAGATAAAGTTCCTTAAGCCAAATATGGAATAGACAAGAGCTACTCCTTGCTCAACGAAATGGACTCAACACCCCATATTAAACGCCTAAGAATGTACCTGACTAGTAAGTATCTTAAAACCTATGGATTGCTATGTCTCCAAAAGAGAATCAAGCGTGTGTACAGGGGCATAAACGCAGCAGTGATAGGATTGGAGAGGTTCGGTGAGCAAATGAAGACCCTTTGAAGTCATATTGCATGGTACCCATTACACGGGTCTCAACTCTCCAGGTTTAAGGTATTCTTCCTTCAGCTAAAACATGCATGTGGAACCCAGAGTATGATCAACCGTGTGAACGGGAGACGTGTTCAAATATGTCTCAGTTTTCCTCCCCTGGTACTCGGGTGCAACATTCCAGACGCTTTACTAACACTCTCCCCACTTGGAGAGTCAGCACCTTTAACCTCCTGTTTGGCCCCGTTTGCAATTTCTGCGGAAGATGAACAGGAATAGGGAGAACCAATGAGAGACTAGCTGGAGGTGTCTGGACGGGCAAATTTAACTCTCATTTCCCACCAGAAAGAGGAAATAACCAAAGGCTCAGCATGCCGTGCCGGAACCAGATTAGGGCCTGAAGCCATCCAGCGGTGTTGCAGCCAGCTCACAAGAAAACGAGTTGAAGAAAGGAGCTCAGGGGCACTGTAACTCACAAACCTGCAGAGTTATAAATGACAGCTATCGTCCAAAAATAGACTGAAGTAAGGCTGCCAAGAGGACTTGAAAGCGGGGCAGAATTGCAGGAAACCGATTTCAGGAGGTAGACTGGAATTGCATTGAAAGCATAGGAAAAGAGGCAGAACGTCCACAATGATGCACTTGGCCAAAAAGGGCGTATGCGTTTTTTCCTGAATATATTCAGGAAAAAACGCATACGCCCTATTTGGCCAACCAAGCAAGCTTGCAAAGGAAATCTGCACTACAATGAAGTCTCACATCCCCCCGGTCAAAAGGGCCATCTGAAAAAAGTGTAAAATCCAGAAAGGCAGGACAGGCCATGGAGAACTGGGAGCCTTGTTATGCTGATGGGCGGGATGTAAATTGCCAACAGACACTCGGGAGAAGTGTATGGTGTTTCCTGAAACATCGAAAAAACAAAGCAACAGAGCCTAGGGCACTTCCACTTATGGTCCTATAGCTTAGGGAAATTAAAATCAAAAAGACACAGCCACCCCAAAGTTTGGGACGGCTCTGTTTACAAGAACCTCGTTTACAGTACAAGTTCAACATCGCAGAAAGTGAAAAATGGATAAAGAAGTTGTGGTATTTACTTACAAAGCAATATCACTCAGCAATGAAATCTATGTCATCAGGCCCTTAGCAGCACAATGAGTGGATTCAGGTATGATGATTCTAACTGAAATAAGTCACACAGAAAAAGAAACATCATAAGATATCAGTAATACACGGAATGTAAACTTGGCTACACAGGAACTGAATTACAGAACAGAACAGGGTCTCAAATTTAGAAAACCAACTTATGCTTGCTTAAGGGGAAAGGTGAGTTGGGGTGCTGCATAAAACCAGAGATTGAAATGAGCACAAATAAAGTTCCTTAAGCCAAATATGGAATAGACAAGAGCTACTCCTTGCTCAACGAAATGGACTCAACACCGCATATTAAACGCCTAAGAATGTACCTGACTTGTAAGTATCTTAAAACCTATGGATTGCTATGTCTCCGAAAGAGAATCAAGCATGTGTACAGGGGCATAAACGCAGCAGTGATAGGACTGGAGAGGTTCGTGAGCAAATGAAGACCCTTTGAAGTCATATTGCATGGTACCCATTCCACGGGTTTCAACTACCCAGGTTTAAGGTATTCTTCCTTCAGCTAAAACATGCATGTGGAACCTAGAGTATGATCAACCATGTGATCGGGAGACGTGTTCAAATATGTCTCAGTTTTCGTACCCTGGTACTCGGGTGCAACATTCCAGACGCTTTACTAACACTCTCCCGACTTGGAGAGTCAGTCCCTTTAACCTCCTGTTTGGCCCAGTTTGCAATTTCTACGGAAGATGAACAGGAATAGCGAGAACCAATGAGAGACTAGCTGGAGGTGTCTGGACGGGCAAATTTAACTCTCATTTCCCACCAGGAAGAGGAATTAACCAAAGGCTCAGCGTGCCGTGCCAGAACCAGATTAGGGCCTGAAGCCATCCTGCGGTGTTGCGGCCAGGTCACAAGAAAGCGAGTTGAAGAAAGGAGCTCAGGGGCACTGTAATTCACAAACCTGTAGAGTTATAAATGACAGCTATCTTCCAAAAATAGACTGAAGTAAGGCTGCCAAGAGGACTTGAAAGCGGGGCAGCATTGCAGGAAACCGATTTCAGGAGGTAGACTGGAATTGCATTGAAAGCATAGGAAAAGAGGCAGAACGTCCACAATGATGCACTTGGCCAAAAAGGGCGTATGCGTTTTTTCCTGACTATATTCAGGAAAAAACGCATACGCCCTTTTTGGCCAACCAAGCAAGCTTGCAAAGGAAATCTGCACTACAATGAAGTCTCACTTCCCCTCGGTCAAAAGGGCCATCTGAAAAAAGTGTAAAATCCAGAAAGGCAGGACAGGCCATGGAGAACTGGGAGCCTTGTTATGCTGATGGGCGGGATGTAAATTGCCAACAACCACTGAGGAGAAGTGTATGGTGTTTCCTGAAACATCTAAAAAACAAAGCAACAGAGCCTAGGGCACTTCCACTTATGGTCCTATAGCTTAGGGAATTTAAAATCAAAAAGACACAGCCACCCCAAAGTTTGGAACGGCTCTGTTTACAAGAACCTCGTTTACAGTACAAGTTCAACATCGCAGAAAGTGAAAAATGGATAAAGAAGTTGTGGTATTTACTTACAAAGCAATATCACTCAGCAATGAAATCTGTGTCATCAGGCCCTTAGCAGCACAATGAGTGGATTCAGGTATGATGATTCTAACTGAAATAAGTCACACAGAAAAAGAAACATCATAAGATATCAGTAATACACGGAATGTAAACCTGGCTACACAGGAACTGAATTACAGAACAGAACAGGGTCTCAAATTTAGAAAACCAACTTATGCTTGCTTAAGGGGAAAGGTGAGTTGGGGTGCTGCATAAAACCAGAGATTGAAATGAGCACAGATAAAGTTCCTTAAGCCAAATATGGAATAGACAAGAGCTACTCCTTGCTCAACGAAATGGACTCAACACCGCATATTAAACGCCTAAGAATGTACCTGACTAGTAAGTATCTTAAAACCTATGGATTGCTATGTCTCCGAAAGAGAATCAAGCATGTGTACAGGGGCATGAACGCAGCAGTGATAGGATTGGAGAGGTTCGGTGAGCAAATGAAGACCCTTTGAAGTCATATTGCATGGTACCCATTACACGGGTCTCAACTCTCCAGGTTTAAGGTATTCTTCCTTCAGCTAAAACATGCATGTGGAACCCCGCGTATGATCAACCGTGTGAACGGGAGACGTGTTCAAATATGTCTCAGTTTTTCTCCCCTGGTACTCGGGTGCAACATTCCAGACCCTTTACTAACACTCTCCCGACTTGGAGAGTCAGCGCCTTTAACCTCCTGTTTGGCCCAGTTTGCAATTTCTGCGGAAGATGAACAGGAATAGGGAGAACCAATGAGAGACTAGCTGGAGGTGTCTGGACGGGCAAATTTAACTCTCATTTCCCACCAGGAAGAGGAAATAACCAAAGGCTCAGCGTGCCGTGCCGGAACCATATTAGGGCCTGAAGCCATCCTGCGGTGTTGCGGCCAGCTCAAAAGAAAGCGAGTTGAAGAAAGGAGCTCAGGGTCTCTGTAATTCACAAACCTGCAGAGTTATAAATGACAGCTATCGTCCAAAAATATACTGAAGTAAGGCTGCCAAGAGGACTTGAAAGCGGGGCAGAATTGCAGGATACCGATTTCAGGAGGTAGACTGGAATTGCATTGAAAGCATAGGAAAAGAGGCAGAACGTCCACAATGATGCACTTTGCCAAAAGGGCGTATGCGTTTTTTCCTGAATATATTCAGGAAAAAACGCATACGCCCTTTTTGGCCAACCAAGCAAGCTTGCAAAGGAAATCTGCACTACAATGAAGTCTCACTTCCCCCCGGTCAAAAGGGCCATCTGAAAAAAGTGTAAAACCCAGAAAGGCAGGACAGGCCATGGAGAACTGGGAGCCTTGTTATGCTGATGGGCGGGATGTAAATTGCCAACAGACACTCGGGAGATGTGTATGGTGTTTCCTGAAACATCTAAAAAACAAAGCAACAGAGCCTAGGGCACTTCCACTTATGGTCCTATAGCTTAGGGAAATTAATATCAAAAAGACATAGCAACCCCAAAATTTGGGATGGCTCTTTTTACAGAAATCTCTTCTATGGCACAAGTTAAATATCCCAGAGAGCAAATAATGGATAAAGAAGTTGCGGTACTTATGTACAACAGAATACCACTCAGCAATGAAATCTATGTCACCAGGCCCGTACCAGCATAATGAGTGCATTGAGGCACGATGATTCTAAGTGAAATAAGTCACACAGAAAAAGAAACATCATAAGGTATCACTAATACACGGAATGTGAACTTGGCTACACATGAACTGAATTACAAAACAGAACAGGGTCTCAAGTTTAGAAAACCAACTTATGCCTGCTTAAGGGGGAAGGTGAGTTGGGGTGCTGCATAAAAGCAGAGTTTGAAATTAGCACAGATACCGTTCCATAAGCCAAATATGTAATAGACAAGAGCTACCCCTTGCTCAACGAAATGGATTCAACAATGAGGTATCACCTCACACCTGGTAGAATAGGCATCATTGAAAATCTACAAACAAAAAATGCTGGAAAGGGTGTTGGGAAAAGGAACCCTCTTCCACTATTGTTGGGAATATAAATTGATACAGTCATTATGGAGAACAATATGGAATTTCTTAAGAAACTAACAATAGAATTACCATATGATACAGCAATCCCAGTACTGGACATATACCCAGACAAAACCATAAATCAAAAAGAGTCATTCACCGCAATGTTCATTGCATCACTATTTACAATATCGAGGTAATGGAAGCAACCTAAATGCCCACAGACAGACGAATGCATAAAGCTGTGGTACATATATAAAATGGAATAATACTCAGCCATGAAAAGGAATGAAATTGGGTCATTTGTAGAGACGTCGATGGATCTAGAGACTGTCATACAGAGTGAAGTAAGTCAGAAAGAGAAAAACAAATCTTGTATATTCATGCATATATGTGGAACCTAGAAAAACTGTACAGATTAACCATTTTGCAAGGCATAAATAGAGCAACAGATGTAGACAACAAACGTATGGACAACAAGGGGGGAAAGCTGTTGGGGGGGTGGTGGTGGGAGGAGTTGAGAGACTGGGATTGGCATGTATACATTTATATGTATAAAATAGATAACCAATAAGAACCTGCTGTATAAAAATATAAAATAAAATTCAAAATTAAAAAGAAGTAAAATTTAAAAAATAAAACAGAAAAAACAATTATTCCCTGCACATACATGTATTTATATGAATAAATTATTTCCATGCTTATATCTGTAAATACAAAAAAGATGAATAAAATCTACCTTGAACCAAAAACGAAAAAGAGAAAAAAAACACAGAACCCACCAGTTACACAGAGGAAAACCATATCAGGGCACTTGCTCCAGTTGTAAACAATTCTGAAGTTGGTCAGTGGTGGGGAATCGTCTCCCATTCAGCCAGCAGCCCCCACGCAACAAGCGTCCTCATTGCAAAGCTGGGGCACCGTGCCGAGGCATCTGTGAGTAAACGTGAGCTGAGCCCCAGGCCAGTTGCTGCTGAACTATTCCCACCCGTCCCAGGTAAAACACCTGAATATATACAAGGACTTGAAAACCTAGAGGAAGGGCCATAGAGCCACACGAGTGACAGCATGCCGGCCGACTTGGTGCCTGCAGGCCAGCCAGGATGGTCCTGGCCCTGGGTGCTCTTCTGGAAGATTTCCATTTCCCTGCCTGAGATACCTGTCCTGTCCCTGCCCCCACTGCTTTTTTCCTTCCTCACCTCTGCCCAGGGAGAAATTCCAGCAGCAGGTATGGGTGACACATCCTCTTCTTTAGCAGGTGGCAGCCTGGCAACTGCTGCAGAAAGTCCAGCAGAGCCCCACTCACACTGGGCCACCCACAAAGCCGTGGCCTCTCACTCCCTCCCACCAGCCCAGCCCCGAGACTGCTGACAGGGCAGAGAAAATGGCGTCAGGCACGGCTGCAGGGGCTCTTGCTGCCTGGAGTGGTATTTATATTGATCTCAACCCAGGCACACCTGGGGAGGGCTGGCCGGCACGGTAAGGCTGCCCAGGTCAGCCAATCATCACCCCTCAGGGGCTCACAGTTGCAGAAAATGGAACTTGCTGAACCGGCCAGGTCCAAGGAACAGGTGTGGGCTCCTGAGAGTCAGGATAGACAAGGGGCTGCAGCTTTGGCTTGTTTTCTAATCATTTTATCTGGCCCATGAGTGGGAGACAACTTCAAGAAAACCCTCTCCTAATGAGAGGAACCCAGGAGTCAGGCAGAGGAGGGGTGGGTGGTGGTTGGAGACAGAGGCCTGGTGCCCCGGGTGCAGTGGAAGTCTCTGGAAGACCAGGTGGAGGGAGGCCTCACGGAGTGATGCCCAGGGTCACAGACCTGTCGCAGCTGCTGTTTGTTAGTTCAAGTCCTGCTCTGAGGTGCTCTGTGTCAGCTCTGAGCGACAGGTGAGCTGGGGGTGCTCTGCAATGAGGGCTATGTGCACGGTTCCTGTGTGCCCAGCCCTGCCACGGTACCTGCAAGGGTAGCTCTGTATCCTGGGAGGGGCCTGACCACGAGAGCCCCGTGGGCTGGGGTGGGGGTGGGGTACCTGCCCAGGTGAGCTCCATATTCTGGGATTGGTCTGACCACGAGAGCCCCATGGGCTGCTGGGGACCTGGTAAAGGATGTCAGGACAGTCAGTGAAGCCACCGAGGATATACCTCCAGTTGCTCCTAATTCCTACACCCTGCTGGTCATTCTACCAACCACCAGGACATGGTATTCTGTATTAGTCTTCAATGATGCCTTCTTTTGTATTCCATTAGTCCCAGAGTCACAAGAAATTTTGGCTTGTGAGTGGCAGGACTCAACATACAACTAAAACAATACTTCCGGGCCGTCTGGCCCCAAGGGTGCAAAAATTCCCACACCATCTTTGGGGAAAGCTTAGCTAAAGACCTAAAAGTTCTACCTCTGGAAAAGGAAACCCTCCTTCAATATGCAGACGACATTCTGATCACCAGCCCTACTAAGGAGGCCTCTGAACTACCAAGCCAATAAAGGATAGAAGTTGTCCAAGAAAAAGCTCAAATATCACAGACTGCGGTGACCTGCCTGGGCTTCATTCTCACAGAAGGTCAGAGAAGCCCATCCCAGGAAAGGGAAGAAACCATTTTCAGCCTTACCCCTTTCTAAAACTAGAAGATAGCTTAGGGGTTCCTGGGGAGGCCAAGGTTTGCTGCTTCTGGATCCCTAGCTACAGTCTACTAGCTGGGCCTCTATATGAAACACTGAAAGGAAAAGATGATGATCCTTTTGAATAGAATCCAGAAGTGGCCTTTCAAGAATGGAAAGAGCAGTCAATTCAGACCCTTGCCCTGGAACTCCCTAATTTAGCTAAACCCTTTGACCTTTACATTCCCGGTGAAAGGTGAATCGCCATTGGAGAATTAGTGCAAAAACTGGGACCACTTGAAATGGAACAATGCAAGAATGCCATCCAGGTAGGATAAACTACGGTCACTAAGGGGCTTGGCCCACTGCCACATCTGGCCAAGATACTGGCGGTATCTAAAAACCTGGAAATCAGCAGCCCAAAAGGCCACCTCCCTCCTAAGGGAAAAGGACCCCACGTGGTGATCCTAACCACCAACCATGCCCTGAAGTTGCAGGGTTCGCTCCGTGGGCACACCGACCTCGAGTGAGGAGGCCCTCCAACTCCAACATCCAGAGAGATAACCGGGGGCAACAGGGCACCATGACGACTCGTGTGAACATCACTTGACCTGGAGTTTCTCTCATAAAACAACAAGAGTGTGTCCCAAAAGAGTAGACTACTGCTTGCAGGACTTACTGCACCCAGAGGGGAGCTAATAATCTTGGCGGGGGAACAGTATACCACACTGTCACCATAGAAAAGCCTACAGACACCATGATGATGGTGGCCAATAAGACCGGCTGGACTCCTGTTTACTTCAAAAGGCTGTTGACTCAGTAGCCATCATGGTCCTTGATCACCACTGACCCTGGACTGTCTGGGAGTTGAGCGGGCAGGGCTCTGACACCTGGTGCTGTTTGTACGTTAATTCAGGGGCCTAACTGAAGAAAGCGCAGACTACTGGTCAGAGCATCTAGGCTGGCAGAGACGGTCAGCCTAAGGTGGCCGAACAAATGTGGGGCGGGGTGAAACCGGCCCCCACAGCGTCTCTGCACATCTCTTTCCTGGACCCTTAAAGGTCATTAGAATCTATAACACTTCCAATGCTGGTGCTCAGGTGGACGAGCAGGGAGGCAGGGGTCCTGGGGACAATCAACGTCACCGGGAGGCTGCTGGGGAGAAGCTCTGACCCTCGCCCCAGGGTATGAGGGCTCCCAACTCAGCACTCAGCAGTTACAGAAGAAGGGTCTGTACCCTCAGCACTCCAAGAATGAGGAACGGGACAAAAGGCAGAGGAGGGGTTTGTCCCCAGCAAAGCCCATTAAAAATCCCTGGGAGATAAAAATAGAATCTGGGCAATAAAGTCAAGTCTAACCTTTTTTATCCTTTGTGCTTTGTCTAATTTCACGTGCTCCTAGGGTCCCGCATGCAGAGGTTCCACACCCGGCACTTCAGACCAGATTTCCTAGTGCAGAATGGCTGGGTCGACACCTCAGCTCCTGGGGCCCAGTGCAGACTCCACGATATAGAGCCTGAGCTACAGCCAACCCAGCCCTCGAGAGCTCCGCCGCCTCCCTCCCTCCCACTGACTCTGACAGGATCTCTACACAGCAGCCCAGCCCACAGCCCACGGGGTAGTGCATGCTCTCACCTCTCCATTCTCTGATCAAAATATAAAGTTTCCTTTGCTTGTGAACCAAACTCAGTCTCGATCTCTTGGCCCCAATGACACTGGGCAGGGGGACACTTGTTGGGGTCCACTCTGGAGGATCAATAACAGAAATTGAGACTATTGTAACCTCAATGAACAGATGTGTGAGCCAAACTGTAGTTAACATAGAACAGTGTATAAGGCTCGGGTAAAATAAGATGTTTTTAACACTTCCATTTGATATTTCCATCACTTTTTATAAGCAAGTTCAGTGAAAAGGTTTGTCTTATTTGTCAGGTCAATATTAGAGAAACGAAGTGATTTCTTTCCAAGGATGTACAGCTAATAATCTTGGTTAAACCTTCAATCTTGTTTTAAATGCTTTTCCATTGAAAATGATACCTCTCTTTCAGCTCCCCCATTTCTGAGAAGTATAAAATCTTATAATTTATTATTACCAAAGGGGAAAGGTGGGAGGAGGGATAAATTAACAGTTTGGAATGAACACATACACACTGCTATGTATAAAATAGATCATCAACAAGGAACTACTGTATAGCACAGGGAACTACACTCAACATTTTGCAATAACCTATAAGGGGAAATAATCTGAAAAAGAATAGATATTTTTATTGACATCATCTATCAATGACAGTTAAAGTGTAGCCTAAGGGAAGCTGGTGGTGAGTGCTTCTGACCCTGAAGACTTCAATCATCTAAAGTTTGGACTCTGCCTACTCCCCAAGGCCCTTAATGAACATATGTGTAGCCGTAGCTTAAAAACTTCCCCAGTTTGGGTTTTGGAGAGACACTGATTTTGAAAAAGCCCTGGTGTTCTCCTTACATGAATGGGACTCTTCCTACTGCTAAAACATGTCTGTCACACCCAGAGGATGGTATACCGTCTGATCGGGAAGAGTTTGGAAAAGGCATCTCATCTCCTCATCTCCTGGTGCTCGGGTTCACCCCTCCAGCGTCTTTACTAACAGTCTCCCCACTTGGAGATGTCAGCACTGTCAACATCCTGTTGTGTACAGTTTGGAATTTGTCCAGAGGATGAAGCGGAAGGATGAG
This sequence comes from Delphinus delphis, assembly GCF_949987515.2. Taxonomy (NCBI): domain Eukaryota; kingdom Metazoa; phylum Chordata; class Mammalia; order Artiodactyla; family Delphinidae; genus Delphinus; species Delphinus delphis. The sequence goes on along the minus strand of NW_027192985.1, from coordinate 101,126 downwards.
GAACAATGAGAGACAAGTCCTAGGTGTTCAGACAGGCACATGTCACTCTAATTTCCAATCAGGAAGACGAATTGACCAAAGGCTAGGGTTGCCCATGGAAACAGTATAGGGCTTGAGGAAATCCCGCTGCTTTGTGGCCAGTTCCCATAAACACGAGTTGAACAATGGAACTCAGGGGCAGTAAAATTCACAAAACTGCAGAGTTGAAAATATCCATCACTGAAAAATGTCTTGAGGAAAGTCAGAGAAAAGGACTTGTAAGCAAGGGAGAATGGCAGGAAAGGGATTTGAGGAGGTAGAAAGGACTCGCCATTAAGCACAAGAAAAGGAGCTGAACATTGCCAACATTGCAGTTGGCCAAAAAGGGTGTATGCGTTCTTTTCTGTATATATTCAAGAAAAGGGCATACACTTTTTTAGCCAACCAAACAGGTGGGCACTGGAAGTCAATACTACAAAAGATATCACTTCGCATCAGTCAGAAGAGCCATCCTCATAAAGCGTAAACAACAGAAATGCAGGACAGGGCAACGAGAAGAGGGAGCCCTGTGAGACTTATAGTGGAAATGTATATTGCCAACGGCCATTCTGGAGAAGTGTATTGTGTTTACTAAAGCATCTAAAAAATGAGCTACAGAGCATAGGGCACTTGCACTCATGGGCGTATATCTTGGGAAAAACAAAAATCGAGAGGACACAGGCACCCCAATGTTTACCCCCTCTCTGTTTAAAAGATCCTCGACTAGGATATAACTTAAATGTCTCTGGAGGGAAAAAATGGATAGAGATGTGGTACTTAGGTAGAGTGGAATATTATTCAGCCTGGAAATCAATGAAATATGGCCAGTTGTAACGACTCCGGAGGAGTTACGTATGATCATTCTAAGTGACAGAATTCAAAAAGAAAAAGACACATATCATAAGATATCACTTAAAGGTGGAATCCAAAATGGCTACACATGAAATAAATTACAAAACAAAAACATAGTCAAATATGTAGAAAACACGCATAAGGCTGCTAAACGGGAAAGGTGGGGAGGGGTGAGGCATCATCCAGGAGGTTGAAATTAGCAAAGATACCATTCCAAATACCAAACTGATAATCAACAAGGCCTACACGGTAGCTAAAAGAACTGCACTCAGCACACTCAAGTCACCGGAAAAGAATATATACGACTGGTAAGAATCTGAAAAAGAATTTATTGATGTCTCTCTGTACGCGAATCAAGTGGATGTACAGCAGCAAGAAACAGAGCTTTGAAAATCAGCTGTAACCAATATAGTAATAAATTGAAAAAAATAAACGACAGAGAGACAGAGAAAACCTCTTACAACTTTTCCTCAGGGACGGTGATGCAACATGGATTGAACACATCTAGACCCACAGCAGGATGAGACATAAGGCTGGAAACTGTTTGTGCTAAGAGAAATGTGAGGTTGGGTGAGGAAATGCACACCCTTTAAAGTAATACTACCTGGTACCCATTCAATGGGTCCCAAATCTGCAGGTTCAAGGGATCTTCCTACAGCTAAAACATGCATGGAAAACCCAGAGGACTGTACACCATGTGATCGGGAGATGTGTCTAAAATGCACCTCATTTATCCTCTCCTGGTGCTCCTGTTCACCATTCCAGCCACGCTACTTAGAATCTCCCCACTTGGAGAATCAGCACATTTAAACTTCTGTTTCACACATTTTGCAAATTGTGAGGAGGATGAACGGGAAGAGGGGGAACCAATGAGAGAAGAGTTGTAGGGGTTTGGACGGGCACATATCACTCTAATTTCCCATTAAGAATAAGAATTAAAGAAAGGCTCAGCCTGCCTCGCCGGAGCCAAAATAGGGCCTGAAGCAATCCTGCGGGTTTGAGGCCAGCTCACAAAAGAGCAACTTAAAAAATGGAGCTCAGGGTCACTGCAATTCACAAACCTGCAGAGTTATAAATGAAAACTAACGTCCAAAAATATGTTGAGGTAAGGCAAAGAAGAGGATCTGAATGCAAGACAGAATTGCAAGAAACAGATTTCAAGAGAGAGATTGGACTCGTCTTTAACGCACATGAAAAGCGGCAGAATTTCGACAATGATGCAGTTGGCCCAAAAGGACGTATGCGTTTTTTCCTGATTATATCCAGGAAAAAACGCATACGCACTTTATGGGCAACGAAGCAAGCAAGCAATGCAAATGTGCACAAAAAAGAAGTCTCACTTCCCACCGGTCAAAAGGGCCATCCTAAAAAATTGTAAAAACCAGAAATGCAGGACAGGCCATGGAGAACAGGGAGCCTTTATACGCTGATGGGCAGTGTGTGAACTGCCGAGAGCCACTCTGGAGAAGTGTATGGTGGTTCCTAAATCATCTAAAAAACAGAGCTACAGAGCATAGGACACTTCCAATCATGGGAGTATATCTAGGGAAGTCTAAAAATCAACAAGACACAAGCACACCACAGTTTAGGGCTACTCTGTTTACAAGAACCTCAACTTCAGTACACCTTAAATATCCCAGGAAAGAGAACAATGGATAAAGAAGATGTGGTACTTATGTACAATGGAATATCTCTTCACCATGAAATCAATGTAATACGGCTAGTAGAAGGATAAAGAGTGGATTTAGGTCCGATAATACTACTTGAAATAAGTCAAACAGAAAAAGAAACATATCATAAGATATCACTTATAGAGGGAGGGTAAATATGGCTGCACAAGAAATGAATTACAGAACAGAACAGTGTCTCACATTTAGAAAACACACTTATGTCAGCTTAAGGGGAAAGGAGAGGTGGGGTGATGCATAAAACCAGAGTTTGAAATTAGCACAGATACCGTTCAATAAACCAAATAGGTATTAGACAAGATCTACACCTTGCTCAATGAACAGGCCTCAACACACCCTATACACCGCAGAGAAATATATCTGAGGAATAAGAATCTTAAAACCCATGTATTGATATATCTCCATAAGGGAATCAAGTGTGTGCAGAGCGGCACAAACACAGCAGTGAAAAGGAGCTAAACCCCATTATAGAAATAAATTTTAAAAACAAAACGCTGAAACAATGAAAGAGAGAAAAATTCTTACAAAATTCGCTCAGGGGCTGTGATGCAACCTGGATTGACCACATATAAACCCACAGCTGGATAAGACATAAGGCTGGACACTTGGGGCTGACAGGATTGGTGAGCTTTGGTGAGCAACTGCCGAAAGTTTAATGCAATACTTCATGCTACTCAGTCCAAGGGTCCCAACACTCCAGGTTGAAGGGAATCTTCCTACAGCTAAACCATGCTTGGGAAACCCAGCGACTGGTATACCATATGATCGGGAAAGGTTTCTAAAACGCACCTCATTTTTCCTCTCCTGGGGCTCCGGATCGACATTCCAGCTGCTTTACTAACAACATCCCCACATGGAGTCAATGCCTTTAAGTTCTGGTATCGCACAGTCTGCAGTTAGTGCAGAGGATGAATGGGAATAGGGGGAACCAGTGAGAAACTAGCTGTAGCGGTTTCAATGGGCACATGTCACTCTAATATCACATCAGTAAGAAGAATTAACCAAAGGCACAGCAGGTGCCCCAGAAGAAAAATAGGGCTTCAAGGAATCCTGTGGTTATGGGGCAATACCACAAAAATAAGAGCTAAAAAATGGAGCTAAGGGCCACTGCAATTCAAAAACCTGCAGAGTTATAAAGGCCAACTATTTTTAAAAAATATATTGAGGTAAGGCTATGAAGAGGCATTGAAAGCAAGGCAGAATTGCAGGAAACCGATTTCAGGAGGTAGACTGGAATTGCATTGAAAGCATATGAAGAGAGTCAGAAACTCGACAATGATGCACTTGGCCAAAAAGGGCGTATGTGTTTTTTCCTGAATATATTCAGGAAAAAACGCATACGCCCTTTTTGGCCAACCAAGCAAGCTTGCAAAGGAAATCTGCACTACAATGAAGTCTCATTTCCACCTGGTCAAAAGGGCCATCTGAAAAAAGTGTAAAATCCATAAAGGCACGACAGGCCATGGAGAACTGGGAGCCTTCTTATGCTGATGGGCGGGATGTAAATTGCCAACAGCCACTCTGGAGAAGTGTATGGTGTTTCCTGAAACATCTAAAAAACAAAGCAACAGAACCTAGGGCACTTCCACTTATGGTCCTATAGCTTAGGGAAATTAAAATCAAAAAGACACAGCCACCCCAAAGTTTGGGACGGCTCTGTTTACAAGAACCTCGTTTACAGTACAAGTTCAATATCGCAGAAAGTGAAAAATGGATAAAGAACTTGTGGTACTTACGTACAATGCAATATCACTCAGCAATGAAATCTATGTCATCAGGCCCGTAACAGCATAATGAGTGGATTCAGGTATGATGATTCGAACTGAAATAAGTCACACAGAAAAGAAACATCATAAGGTATCACTAATACACAGAATGTGAACTTGGCTACACATGAACTGAATTACAAAACAGAACAGTGTCTCAAGTTTAGAAAACCAACTTATGCTTGCTTAAGGGGGAAGGTGAGTTGGGGTGCTGCATAAAACCAGAGATTGAAATGAGCACAGATAAAGTTCCTTAAGCCAAATATGGAATAGACAAGAGCTACTCCTTGCTCAACGAAATGGACTCAACACCCCATATTAAACGCCTAAGAATGTACCTGACTAGTAAGTATCTTAAAACCTATGGATTGCTATGTCTCCAAAAGAGAATCAAGCGTGTGTACAGGGGCATAAACGCAGCAGTGATAGGATTGGAGAGGTTCGGTGAGCAAATGAAGACCCTTTGAAGTCATATTGCATGGTACCCATTACACGGGTCTCAACTCTACAGGTTTAAGGTATTCTTCCTTCAGCTAAAACATGCATGTGGAACCCAGAGTATGATCAACCGTGTGAACGGGAGACGTGTTCAAATATGTCTCAGTTTTCCTCCCCTGGTACTCGGGTGCAACATTCCAGACGCTTTACTAACACTCTCCCCACTTGGAGAGTCAGCACCTTTAACCTCCTGTTTGGCCCCGTTTGCAATTTCTGCGGAAGATGAACAGGAATAGGGAGAACCAATGAGAGACTAGCTGGAGGTGTCTGGACGGGCAAATTTAACTCTCATTTCCCACCAGAAAGAGGAAATAACCAAAGGCTCAGCATGCCGTGCCGGAACCAGATTAGGGCCTGAAGCCATGAAGCGGTGCTGCAGCCAGCTCACAAGAAAACGAGTTGAAGAAAGGAGCTCAGGGGCACTGTAACTCACAAACCTGCAGAGTTATAAATGACAGCTATCGTCCAAAAATAGACTGAAGTAAGGCTGCCAAGAGGACTTGAAAGCGGGGCAGAATTGCAGGAAACCGATTTCAGGAGGTAGACTGGAATTGCATTGAAAGCATAGGAAAAGAGGCAGAACGTCCATAATGATGCACTTGGCCAAAAAGGGCGTATGCGTTTTTTCCTGAATATATTCAGGAAAAAACGCATACGCCCTATTTGGCCAACCAAGCAAGCTTGCAAAGGAAATCTGCACTACAATGAAGTCTCACATCCCCCCGGTCAAAAGGGCCATCTGAAAAAAGTGTAAAATCCAGAAAGGCAGGACAGGCCATGGAGAACTGGGAGCCTTGTTATGCTGATGGGCGGGATGTAAATTGCCAACAGACACTCGGGAGAAGTGTATGGTGTTTCCTGAAACATCGAAAAAACAAAGCAACAGAGCCTAGGGCACTTCCACTTATGGTCCTATAGCTTAGGGAAATTAAAATCAAAAAGACACAGCCACCCCAAAGTTTGGGACGGCTCTGTTTACAAGAACCTCGTTTACAGTACAAGTTCAACATCGCAGAAAGTGAAAAATGGATAAAGAAGTTGTGGTATTTACTTACAAAGCAATATCACTCAGCAATGAAATCTATGTCATCAGGCCCTTAGCAGCACAATGAGTGGATTCAGGTATGATGATTCTAACTGAAATAAGTCACACAGAAAAAGAAACATCATAAGATATCAGTAATACACGGAATGTAAACTTGGCTACACAGGAACTGAATTACAGAACAGAACAGGGTCTCAAATTTAGAAAACCAACTTATGCTTGCTTAAGGGGAAAGGTGAGTTGGGGTGCTGCATAAAACCAGAGATTGAAATGAGCACAAATAAAGTTCCTTAAGCCAAATATGGAATAGACAAGAGCTACTCCTTGCTCAACGAAATGGACTCAACACCGCATATTAAACGCCTAAGAATGTACCTGACTTGTAAGTATCTTAAAACCTATGGATTGCTATGTCTCCGAAAGAGAATCAAGCATGTGTACAGGGGCATAAACGCAGCAGTGATAGGACTGGAGAGGTTCGTGAGCAAATGAAGACCCTTTGAAGTCATATTGCATGGTACCCATTCCACGGGTTTCAACTACCCAGGTTTAAGGTATTCTTCCTTCAGCTAAAACATGCATGTGGAACCTAGAGTATGATCAACCATGTGATCGGGAGACGTGTTCAAATATGTCTCAGTTTTCGTACCCTGGTACTCGGGTGCAACATTCCAGACGCTTTACTAACACTCTCCCGACTTGGAGAGTCAGTCCCTTTAACCTCCTGTTTGGCCCAGTTTGCAATTTCTACGGAAGATGAACAGGAATAGCGAGAACCAATGAGAGACTAGCTGGAGGTGTCTGGACGGGCAAATTTAACTCTCATTTCCCACCAGGAAGAGGAATTAACCAAAGGCTCAGCGTGCCGTGCCAGAACCAGATTAGGGCCTGAAGCCATCCTGCGGTGTTGTGGCCAGGTCACAAGAAAGCGAGTTGAAGAAAGGAGCTCAGGGGCACTGTAATTCACAAACCTGCAGAGTTATAAATGACAGCTATCTTCCAAAAATAGACTGAAGTAAGGCTGCCAAGAGGACTTGAAAGCGGGGCAGCATTGCAGGAAACCGATTTCAGGAGGTAGACTGGAATTGCATTGAAAGCATAGGAAAAGAGGCAGAACGTCCACAATGATGCACTTGGCCAAAAAGGGCGTATGCGTTTTTTCCTGAATATATTCAGGAAAAAACGCATACGCCCTTTTTGGCCAACCAAGCAAGCTTGCAAAGGAAATCTGCACTACAATGAAGTCTCACTTCCCCTCGGTCAAAAGGGCCATCTGAAAAAAGTGTAAAATCCAGAAAGGCAGGACAGGCCATGGAGAACTGGGAGCCTTGTTATGCTGATGGGCGGGATGTAAATTGCCAACAACCACTGGGGAGAAGTGTATGGTGTTTCCTGAAACATCTAAAAAACAAAGCAACAGAGCCTAGGGCACTTCCACTTATGGTCCTATAGCTTAGGGAATTTAAAATCAAAAAGACACAGCCACCCCAAAGTTTGGAACGGCTCTGTTTACAGGAACCTCGTTTACAGTACAAGTTCAACATCGCAGAAAGTGAAAAATGGATAAAGAAGTTGTGGTATTTACTTACAAAGCAATATCACTCAGCAATGAAATCTGTGTCATCAGGCCCTTAGCAGCACAATGAGTGGATTCAGGTATGATGATTCTAACTGAAATAAGTCACACAGAAAAAGAAACATCATAAGATATCAGTAATACACGGAATGTAAACCTGGCTACACAGGAACTGAATTACAGAACAGAACAGGGTCTCAAATTTAGAAAACCAACTTATGCTTGCTTAAGGGGAAAGGTGAGTTGGGGTGCTGCATAAAACCAGAGATTGAAATGAGCACAGATAAAGTTCCTTAAGCCAAATATGGAATAGACAAGAGCTACTCCTTGCTCAACGAAATGGACTCAACACCGCATATTAAACGCCTAAGAATGTACCTGACTAGTAAGTATCTTAAAACCTATGGATTTCTATGTGTCCGAAAGAGAATCAAGCATGTGTACAGGGGCATAAACGCAGCAGTGATAGGATTGGAAAGCTTCGGTGAGCAAATGAAGACCCTTTGAAGTCATATTGCATGGTACCCATTCCACGGGTTTCAACTACCCAGGTTTTAGGTATTCTTCCTTCAGCTAAAACATGCATGTGGAACCCAGAGTATGATCAACCATGTGATCGGGAGACGTGTTCAAATATGTCTCAGTTTTCGTACCCTGGTACTCAGGTGCAACATTCCAGACGCTTTACTAACACTCTCCCGACTTGGAGAGTCAGTCCCTTTAACCTCCTGTTTGGCCCAGTTTGCAATTTCTGCGGAAGATGAACAGGAATAGTGAGAACCAATGAGAGACTAGCTGGAGGTGTCTGGACGGGCAAATTTAACTCTCATTTCCCACCAGGAAGAGGAATTAACCAAAGGCTCAGCGTGCCGTGCCGGAACCAGATTAGGGCCTGAAGCCATCCTGTGGTGTTGCGGCCAGCTCACAAGAAAGCGAGTTGAAGAAAGGAGCTCAGGGGCACTGTAATTCACAAACCTGCAGAGTTATAAATGACAGCTATCGTCCAAAAATATACTGAAGTAAGTCTGCCAAGAGGACTTGAAAGCGGGGCAGAATTGCAGGAAACCGATTTCAGGAGGTAGACTGGAATTGCATTGAAAGCATAGGAAAAGAGGCAGAACGTCCACAATGATGCACTTGGCCAAAAAGGGCATATGCGTTTTTTCCTGAATATATTCAGGAAAAAACGCATACGCCCTTTTTGGCCAACCAAGCAAGCTTGCAAACGAAATCTGCACTACAATGAAATCTCACTTCCCCCCGGTCAAAAGGGCCATCTGAAATAAGTGTAAAATCCAGAAAGGCAGGACAGGCCATGGAGAACTGGGAGCCTTGTTATGCTGATGGGCGGGATGTAAATTGCCAACAACCACTTGGGAGAAGTGTATGGTGTTTCCTGAAACATCTAAAAAACAAAGCAACAGAACCTAGGGCACTTCCACTTATGGTCCTATAGCTTAGGGAAATTAAAATCAAAAAGACACAGCCACCCCAAAGTTTGGAACGGCTCTGTTTACAAGAACCTCGTTTACAGTACAAGTTCAACATCGCAGAAAGTGAAAAATGGATAAAGAAGTTGTGGTATTTACTTACAAAGCAATATCACTCAGCAATGAAATCTGTGTCATCAGGCCCTTAGCAGCACAATGAGTGGATTCAGGTATGATGATTCTAACTGAAATAAGTCACACAGAAAAAGAAACATCATAAGATATCAGTAATACACGGAATGTAAACTTGGCTACACAGGAACTGAATTACAGAACAGAACAGGGTCTCAAATTTAGAAAACCAACTTATTCTTGCTTAAGGGTAAAGGTGAGTTGGGGTGCTGCATAAAACCAGAGATTGAAATGAGCACAGATAAACTTCCTTAAGCCAAATATGGAATAGACAAGAGCTACTCCTTGCTCAACGAAATGGACTCAACACCGCATATTAAACGCCTAAGAATGTACCTGTCTAGTAAGTATCTTAAAACCTATGGATTGCTATCTCTCCGAAAGAGAATCAAGCATGTGTACAGGGGCATAAACGCAGCAGTAATAGGATTGGAGAGGTTCGTGAGCAAATGAAGACCCTTTGAAGTCATATTGCATGGTACCCATTACATGGGTCTCAACTACCCAGGTTTAAGGTATTCTTCCTTCAGCTAAAACATGCATGTGGAACCTAGAGTATGATCAACCATGTGATCGGGAGACGTGTTCAAATATGTCTCAGTTTTCGTACCCTGGTACTCGGGTGCAACATTCCAGACGCTTACTAACACTCTCCCCACTTGGAGAGTCAGTCCCTTTAACCTCCTGTTTGGCCCAGTTTGCAATTTCTGCGGAAGATGAACAGGAATAGCGAGAATCAATGAGAGACTAGCTGGAGGTGTCTGGATGGGCAAATTTAACTCTCATTTCCCACCAGGAAGAGGAATTAACCAAAGGCTCAGCGTGCCGTGCCAGAACCAGATTAGGGCCTGAAGCCATCCTGCGGTGTTGCGGCCAGGTCACAAGAAAGCGAGTTGAAGAAAGGAGCTCAGGGGCACTGTAATTCACAAACCTGCAGAGTTATAAATGACAGCTATCGTCCAAAAATATACTGAAGTAAGGCTGCCAAGAGGACTTGAAAGCGCGGCAGAATTGCAGGAAACCGATTTCAGGAGGTAGACTGGAATTGCATTGAAAGCATAGGAAAAGAGGCAGAACGTCCACAATGATGCACTTGGCCAAAAAGTGCGTATGCGTTTTTTCCTGAATATATTCAGGAAAAAACGCATACGCACTTTTTGGCCAACCAAGCAAACTTGCAAAGGAAATCTGCACTACAATGAAGTCTCACTTCTCCCCGGTTAAAAGGGCCATCTGAAAAAAGTGTAAAATCCAAAAAGGCAGGACACGCCATGGAGAACTGGGAGCCTTGTTATGCTGATGGGCGGGATGTAAATTGCCAACAGACACTCAGGAGAAGTGTATGGTGTTTCCTGAAACATCTAAAAAACAAAGCAACAGAGCCTAGGGCACTTCCACTTATGGTGCTATAGCTTATGGAAATTAAAATCAAAAAGACACAGCCACCCCAAAGTTTGGGACGCCTCCGTTTACAAGAACCTCGTTTACCGTACAAGTTCAATATCACAAAAGTGAAAAATGGATAAGGAACTTGTGGTACTTACGTACAATGCAGTATCACTCAGCAATGAAATCTATGTCATCAGGCCCGTAGCAGCATAATGAGTGGATTCAGGTACGATGATTCTAACTGAAATAAGTCACACGGAAAAAGAAACATCATAAGATATCAGTAATACACGGAATGTAAACTTGGCTACACAGGAACTGCATTCCAAAACAGAACAGGGTCTCAAATTTAGAAAACCAACTTATGCTTGCTTAAGGGGAAAGGTGAGTTGGGGTGCTGCATAAAACCAGAGATTGAAATGAGCACAGATAAAGTTCCTTAAGCCAAATATGGAATAGACAAGAGCTACTCCTTGCTCAACGAAATGGACTCAACACCCCATATTAAACGCCTAAGAATGTACCTGACTAGTAAGTATCTTAAAACCTATGGATTGCTATGTCTCCGAAAGAGAATCAAGCATGTGTACAGGGGCATAAACGCAGCAGTGATAGGATTGGAGAGGTTCGGTGAGCAAATGAAGACCCTTTGAAGTCATATTGCATGGTACCCATTCCACGGGTTTCAACTACCCAGGTTTAAGGTATTCTTCCTTCAGCTAAAACATGCATGTGGAACCCAGAGTATGATCAACCATGTGATCGGGAGACGTGTTCAAATATGTCTCAGTTTTCGTACCCTGGTACTCGGGTGCAACATTCCAGACGCTTTACTAACACTCTCCCGACTTGGAGAGTCAGTCCCTTTAACCTCCTGTTTGGCCCAGTTTGCAATTTCTGCGGAAGATGAACAGGAATAGGGAGAACCAATGAGAGACTAGCTGGAGGTGTCTGGACGGGCAAATTTAACTCTCATTTCCCACCAGGATGAGGAATTAACCAAAGGCTCAGCGTGCCGTGCCGGAACCAGATTAGGGCCTGAAGCCATCCTGCGGTGTTGTGGCCAGGTCACAAGAAAGCGAGTTGAAGAAAGGAGCTCAGGGGCACTGTAATTCACAAACCTGCAGAGTTATAAATGACAGCTATCTTCCAAAAATAGACTGAAGTAAGGCTGCCAAGAGGACTTGAAAGCGGGGCAGCATTGCAGGAAACCGATTTCAGGAGGTAGACTGGAATTGCATTGAAAGCATAGGAAAAGAGGCAGAACGTCCACAATGATGCACTTGGCCAAAAAGGGCGTATGCGTTTTTTCCTGAATATATTCAGGAAAAAAAGCATACGCCCTTTTTGGCCAACCAAGCAAGCTTGCAAACGAAATCTGCACTACAATGAAATCTCACTTCCCCCCGGTCAAAAGGGCCATCTGAAAAAAGTGTAAAATCCAGAAAGGCAGGACAGGCCATGGAGAACTGGGAGCCTTGTTATGCTGATGGGCGGGATGTAAATTGCCAACAACCACTCGGGAGAAGTGTATGGTGTTTCCTGAAACATCTAAAAAACAAAGCAACAGAACCTAGGGCACTTCCACTTATGGTCCTATAGCTTAGGGAAATTAAAATCAAAAAGACACAGCCACCCCAAAGTTTGGAACGGCTCTGTTTACAAGAACCTCGTTTACAGTACAAGTTCAACATCGCAGAAAGTGAAAAATGGATAAAGAAGTTGTGGTATTTACTTACAAAGCAATATCACTCAGCAATGAAATCTGTGTCATCAGGCCCTTAGCAGCACAATGAGTGGATTCAGGTATGATGATTCTAACTGAAATAAGTCACACAGAAAAAGAAACATCATAAGATATCAGTAATACACGGAATGTAAACTTGGCTACACAGGAACTGAATTACAGAACAGAACAGGGTCTCAAATTTAGAAAACCAACTTATTCTTGCTTAAGGGTAAAGGTGAGTTGGGGTGCTGCATAAAACCAGAGATTGAAATGAGCACAGATAAACTTCCTTAAGCCAAATATGGAATAGACAAGAGCTACTCCTTGCTCAACGAAATGGACTCAACACCGCATATTAAACGCCTAAGAATGTACCTGTCTAGTAAGTATCTTAAAACCTATGGATTGCTATCTCTCTGAAAGAGAATCAAGCATGTGTACAGGGGCATAAACGCAGCAGTGATAGGATTGGAGAGGTTCGTGAGCAAATGAAGACCCTTTGAAGTCATATTGCATGGTACCCATTACACGGGTCTCAACTACCCAGGTTTAAGGTATTCTTCCTTCAGCTAAAACATGCATGTGGAACCCAGAGTATGATCAACCGTGTGAACGAGAGACGTGTTCAAATATGTCTCAGTTTTCCTCCCCTGGTACTCGGGTGCAACATTCCAGACGCTTTACTAACACTCTCCCCACTTGGAGAGTCAGCACCTTTAACCTCCTGTTTGGCCCCGTTTGCAATTTCTGCGGAAGATGAACAGGAATAGGGAGAACCAATGAGAGACTAGCTGGAGGTGTCTGGACGGGCAAATTTAACTCTCATTTCCCACCAGAAAGAGGAAATAACCAAAGGCTCAGCATGCCGTGCCGGAACCAGATTAGGGCCTGAAGCCATCCAGCGGTGCTGCAGCCAACTCACAAGAAAACGAGTTGAAGAAAGGAGCTCAGGGGCACTGTAATTCACAAACCTGCAGAGTTATAAATGACAGCTATCGTCCAAAAATAGACTGAAGTAAGGCTGCCAAGAGGACTTGAAAGCGGGGCAGAATTGCAGGAAACCGATTTCAGGAGGTAGACTGCAATTGCACTGAAAGCATAGGAAAAGAGGCAGAACGTCCACAATGATGCACTTGGCCAAAAAGCGCGTATGCGTTTTTTCCTGAATATATTCAGGAAAAAACGCATACGCCCTTTTTGGCCAACCAAGCAAGCTTGCAAAGGAAATCTGCACTACAATGAAGTCTCACTTCCCCCCGGTCAAAAGGGCCATCTGAAAAAAGTGTAAAATCCAGAAAGGCAGAACAGGACATGGAGAACTGGGAGCCTTGTTATTCTGATGGGCGGGATGTAAATTACCAACAACCACATGGGAGAAGTTTATGGTGTTTCCTGAAACATCGAGAAAACAAAGCAACAGAGCCTAGGGCACTTCCACTTATGGTCCTATAGCTTAGGGAAATTAAAATCAAAAAGACACAGCCACCCCAAAGTTTGGGACGGCTCTGTTTACAAGAACCTCGTTTACAGTACAAGTTCAACATCGCAGAAAATGAAAAATGGATAAAGAAGCTGTGGTATTTACCTACAAAGCAATAACACTCAGCAATGAAATCTATGTCATCAGGCCCTTAGCAGCACAATGAGTGGATTCAGGTATGATGATTCTAACTGAAGTAAGTCACACAGAAAAAGAAACATCATAAGATATCAGTAATACACGGAATGTAAACTTGGCTACACAGGAACTGAATTACAGAACAGAACAGGGTCTCAAATTTAGAAAACCAACTTATGCTTGCTTAAGGGTAAAGGTGAGTTGGGGTGCTGCATAAAACCAGAGATTGAAATGAGCACAGATAAAGTTCCTTAAGTCAAATATGGAATAGACAAGAGCTACTCCTTGCTCAACGAAATGGACTCAACACCGCATATTAAACGCCTAAGAATGTACCTGACTAGTAAGTATCTTAAAACCTATGGATTGCTATGTCTCCGAAAGAGAATCAAGCATGTGTACAGGGGCATAAACGCAGCAGTGATAGGATTGGAGAGGTTCGGTGAGCAAATGAAGACCCTTTGAAGTCATATTGCATGGTACCCATTCCACGGGTTTCAACTACCCAGGTTTAAGGTATTCTTCCTTCAGCTAAAACATGCATGTGGAACCAAGAGTATGATCATCCGTGTGAACGGGAGACGTGTTCAAATATGTCTCAGTTTTCGTACCCTGGTACTCGGGTGGAACATTCCAGACGCTTTACTAACACTCTCCCGACTTGGAGAGTCAGCGCCTTTAACCTTCTGTTTGGCCCAGTTTGCAATTTCTGTGGAAGATGAACAGGAATAGCGAGAACCAATGAGAGACTAGCTGGAGGTGTCTGGACGGGCAAATTTAACTCTCATTTCCCACCAGGAAGAGGAAATAACCAAAGGCTCAGCGTGCCGTGCCGGAACCAGATAAGGGCCTGAAGCCATCCTGCGGTGTTGCGGCCAGCTCACAAGAAAGCGAGTTGAAGACAGGAGCTCAGGGGCACTGTAATTCACAAACCTGCAGAGTTATAAATGACAGCTATCGTCCAAAAATATACTGAAGTAAGCCTGCCAAGAGGACTTGAAAGCGGGGCAGAATTGCAGGAAACCGATTTCAGGAGGTAGACTGGAATTGCATTGAAAGCATAGGAAAAGAGGCAGAACGTCCACAATGATGCACTTGGCCAAAAAGGGCGTATGCGTTTTTTCCTGAATATATTCAGGAAAAAACGCATACGCACTTTTTGGCCAACCAAGCAAATTTGTAAAGGAAATCTGCACTACAATGAAGTCTCACTTCCCTCTGGTCAAAAGGACCATCTGAAAAAAGTGTAAAATCCAGAAAGGCAGGACAGGCCATGGAGAACTGGGAGCCTTGTTATGCTGATGGGCGGGATGTAAATTGCCAACAGACACTCGGGAGAAGTGTATGGTGTTTCCTGAAACATCTAAAAAACAAAGCAACAGAGCCTAGGGCACTTCCACTTATGGTCCTATAGCTTAGGGAATTTAAAATCAAAAAGACACAGCCACCCCAAAGTTTGGAAAAGCTCTGTTTACAAGAACCTCGTTTACAGTACAAGTTCAACATCGCAGAAAGTGAAAAATGGAGAAAGAAGTTGTGGTATTTACTTACAAAGCAATATCACTCAGCAATGAAATCTGTGTCATCAGGCCCTTAGCAGCACAATGAGTGGATTCAGGTATGATGATTCTAACTGAAATAAGTCACACAGAAAAAGAAACATCATAAGATATCAGTAATACACGGAATGTAAACTTGGCTACACAGGAACTGAATTACAGAACAGAACAGGGTCTCAAATTTAGAAAACCAACTTATTCTTGCTTAAGGGTAAAGGAGAGTTGGGGTGCTGCATAAAACCAGAGATTGAAATGAGCACAGATAAAGTTCCTTAAGCCAAATATGGAATAGACAAGAGCTACTCCTTGCTCAACGAAATGGACTCAACACCCCATATTAAACGCCTAAGAATGTACCTGACTAGTAAGTATCTTAAAACCTATGGATTGCTATGTCTCCGAAAGAGAATCAAGCATGTGTACAGGGGCATAAACGCAGCAGTGATAGGATTGGAGAGGTTCGGTGAGCAAATGAAGACCCTTTGAAGTCATATTGCATGGTACCCATTCCACGGGTTTCAACTACCCAGGTTTAAGTTATTCTTCCTTCAGCTAAAACATGCATGTGGAACCTAGAGTATGATCAACCATGTGATCGGGAGACGTGTTCAAATATGTCTCAGTTTTCGTACCCTGGTACTCGGGTGCAACATTCCAGACACTTTACTAACACTCTCCCGACTTGGAGAGTCAGTCCCTTTAACCTCCTGTTTGGCCCAGTTTGCAATTTCTGCGGAAGATGAACAGGAATAGCGAGAACCAATGAGAGGCTAGCTGGAGGTGTCTGAACGGGCAAATTTAACTCTCATTTCCCACCAGGAAGAGGAATTAACCAAAGGCTCAGCGTGCCGTGCCGGAACAAGATTAGGGCCTGAAGCCATCCTGCGGTGTTGCGGCCAGGTCACAAGAAAGCGAGTTGAAGAAAGGAGCTCAGGGGCACTGTAATTCACAAACCTGCAGAGTTATAAATGACAGCTATCGTCCAAAAATAGACTGAAGTAAGGCTGCCAAGAGGACTTGAAAGCAGGGCAGAATTGCAGGAAACCGATTTCAGGAGGTAGACTGGAATTGCATTGAAAGCATAGGAAAAGAGGCCGAACGTCCACAATGATGCACTTGGCCAAAAAGGGCGTATGCGTTTTTTCCTGAATATATTCAGGAAAAAACGCATACGCCCTTTTTGGCCAACCAAGCAAGCTTGCAAAGGAAATCTGCACTACAATGAAGTCTCACTTCTCCCCGGTCAAAAGGGCCATCTGAAAAAAGTGTAAAATCCAGAAAGGCAGGACAGGCCATGGAGAACTGGGAGCCTTGTTATGCTGATGGGCGGGATGTAAATTGCCAACAACCACTCGGGAGAAGTGTATGGTGTTTCCTGAAACATCTAAAAAACAAAGCAACAGAGCCTAGGGCACTTCCACTTATGGTCCTATAGCTTAGGGAAATTAAAATCAAAAAGACACAGCCACCCCAAAGTTTGGAACGGCTCTGTTTACAAGAACCTCGTTTACAGTACAAGTTCAACATCGCAGAAAGTGAAAAATGGATAAAGAAGTTGTGGTATTTACTTACAAAGCAATATCACTCAGCAATGAAATCTGTGTCATCAGGCCCTTAGCAGCACAATGAGTGGATTCAGGTATGATGATTCTAACTGAAATAAGTCACACAGAAAAAGAAACATCATAAGATATCAGTAATACACGGAATGTAAACTTGGCTACACAGGAACTGAATTACAGAACAGAACAGGGTCTCAAATTTAGAAAACCAACTTATGCTTGCTTAAGGGGAAAGGTGAGTTGGGGTGCTGCATAAAACCAGAGATTGAAATGAGCACAGATAAAGTTCCTTAAGCCAAATATGGAATAGACAAGAGCTATTCCTTGCTCAACGAAATGGACTCAACACCCCATATTAAACGCCTAAGAATGTACCTGACTATTAAGTATCTTAAAACCTATGGATTGCTATGTCTCCGAAAGAGAATCAAGCATGTGTACAGGGGCATAAACGCTGCAGTGATAGGATTGGAGAGGTTCGTGAGCAAATGAAGACCCTTTGAAGTCATATTGCATGGTACCCATTCCACGGGTTTCAACTACCCAGGTTTAAGGTATTCTTCCTTCAGCTAAAACATGCATGTGGAACCAAGAGTATGATCATCCGTGTGAACGGGAGACGTGTTCAAATATGTCTCAGTTTTCGTACCCTGGTACTCGGGTGCAACATTCCAGACGCTTTACTAACACTCTCCCGACTTGGAGAGTCAGCGCCTTTAACCTCCTGTTTGGCCCAGTTTGCAATTTCTGTGGAAGATGAACAGGAATAGCGAGAACCAATGAGAGACTAGCTGGAGGTGTCTGGACGGGCAAATTTAACTCTCATTTCCCACCAGGAAGAGGAAATAACCAAAGGCTCAGCGTGCCGTGCCGGAACCAGATAAGGGCCTGAAGCCATCCTGCGGTGTTGCGGCCAGCTCACAAGAAAGCGAGTTGAAGAAAGGAGCTCAGGGGCACTGTAATTCACAAACCTGCAGAGTTAGAAATGACAGCTATCGTCCAAAAATATACTGAAGTAAGGCTGCCAAGAGGACTTGAAAGCGGGGCAGAATTGCAGGAAACCGATTTCAGGAGGTAGACTGGAATTGCATTGAAAGCATAGGAAAAGAGGCAGAACGTCCACAATGATGCACTTGGCCAAAAAGGGCGTATGCGTTTTTTCCTGAACATATTCAGGAAAAAACGCATACGCCCTTTTTGGCCAACCAAGCAAACTTGCAAAGGAAATCTGCACTACAATGAAGTCTCACTTCCCTCTGGTCAAAAGGGCCATCTGAAAAAAGTGTAAAATCCAGAAAGGCAGGACAGGCCATGGAGAACTGGGAGCCTTGTTATGCTGATGGGCGGGATGTAAATTGCCAACAGACACTCGGGAGAAGTGTATGGTGTTTCCTGAAACATCTAAAAAACAAAGCAACAGAGCCTAGGGCACTTCCACTTATGGTCCTATAGCTTAGGGAAATTAAAATCAAAAAGACACAGCCACCCCAAAATTTGGAAAGGGTCTGTTTACAACAACCTCGTTTACAGTACAAGTTCAACATCGCAGAAAGTGAAAAATGGATAAAGAAGTTGTGGTATTTACTTACAAAGCAATATTACTCAGCAATGAAATCTGTGTCATCAGGCCCTTAGCAGCACAATGAGTGGATTCAGGTATGATGATTCTAACTGAAGTAAGTCACACAGAAAAAGAAACATCATAAGATATCACTAATACACGGAATGTAAACTTGGCTACACAGGAACTGCATTCCAAAACAGAACAGGGTCTCAAATTTAGAAAACCAACTTATGCTTGCTTAAGGGTAAAGGTGAGTTGGGGTGCTGCATAAAACCAGAGATTGAAATGAGCACAGATAAAGTTCCTTAAGCCAAATATGGAATAGACAAGAGCTACTCCTTGCTCAACGAAATGGACTCAACACCGCATATTAAACGCCTAAGAATGTACCTGACTAGTAAGTATCTTAAAACCTATGGATTGCTATGTCTCCGAAGGGGAATCAAGCATGTGTACAGGGGCATAAACGCAGCAGTGATAGGATTGGAGAGGTTCGGTGAGCAAATGAAGACCCTTTGAAGTCATATTGCATGGTACCCATTCCACGGGTTTCAACTACCCAGGTTTTAGGTATTCTTCCTTCAGCTAAAACATGCATGTGGAACCCAGAGTATGATCAACCATGTGATCGGGAGACGTGTTCAAATATGTCTCAGTTTTCGTACCCTGGTACTCGGGTGCAACATTCCAGACGCTTTACTAACACTCTCCCGACTTGGAGAGTCAGTCCCTTTAACCTCCTGTTTGGCCCAGTTTGCAATTTCTGCGGAAGATGAACAGGAATAGCGAGAACCAATGAGAGACTAGCTGGAGGTGTCTGGACGGGCAAATTTAACTCTCATTTCCCACCAGGAAGAGGAATTAACCAAAGGTTCAGCGTGCCGTGCCGGAACCAGATTAGGGCCTGAAGCCATCCTGCGGTGTTGCGGCCAGCTCACAAGAAAGCGAGTTGAAGAAAGGAGCTCAGGGGCACTGTAATTCACAAACCTGCAGAGTTATAAATGACAGCTATCGTCAAAAATAGACTGAAGTAAGGCTGCCAAGAGGACTTGAAAGCGGGGCAGCATTGCAGGAAACCGATTTCAGGAGGTAGACTGGAATTGCATTGAAAGCATAGGAAAAGAGGCAGAACGTCCACAATGATGCACTTGGCCAAAAAGGGCGTATGCGTTTTTTCCTGAATATATTCAGGAAAAAACGCATACGCCCTTTTTGGCCAACCCAGCAAGCTTGCAAAGGAAATCTGCACTACAATGAAGTCTCACTTCCCCCCGGTCAAAAGGGCCATCTGAAATAAGTGTAAAATCCAGAAAGACAGGACAGGCCATGGAGAACTGGGAGCCTTGTTATGCTGATGGGCGGGATGTAAATTGCCATCAACCACTGGGGAGAAGTGTATGGTGTTTCCTGAAACATCTAAAAAACAAAGCAACAGAGCCTAGGGCACTTCCACTTATGGTCCTATAGCTTAGGGAATTTAAAATCAAAAAGACACAGCCACCCCAAAGTTTGGAAAAGCTCTGTTTACAAGAACCTCGTTTACAGTACAAGTTCAACATCGCAGAAAGTGAAAAATGGAGAAAGAAGTTGTGGTATTTACTTACAAAGCAATATCACTCAGCAATGAAATCTGTGTCATCAGGCCCTTAGCAGCACAATGAGTGGATTCAGGTATGATGATTCTAACTGAAATAAGTCACACAGAAAAAGAAACATCATAAGATATCAGTAATACACGGAATGTAAACTTGGCTACACAGGAACTGAATTACAGAACAGAAAAGGGTCTCAAATTTAGAAAACCAACTTATTCTTGCTTAAGGGTAAAGGAGAGTTGGGGTGCTGCATAAAACCAGAGATTGAAATGAGCACAGATAAAGTTCCTTAAGCCAAATATGGAATAGACAAGAGCTACTCCTTGCTCAACGAAATGGACTCAACACCCCATATTAAACGCCTAAGAATGTACCTGACTAGTAAGTATCTTAAAACCTATGGATTGCTATGTCTCCGAAAGAGAATCAAGCATGTGTACAGGGGCATAAACGCAGCAGTGATAGGATTGGAGAGGTTCGGTGAGCAAATGAAGACCCTTTGAAGTCATATTGCATGGTACCCATTCCACGGGTTTCAACTACCCAGGTTTAAGTTATTCTTCCTTCAGCTAAAACATGCATGTGGAACCTAGAGTATGATCAACCATGTGATCGGGAGACGTGTTCAAATATGTCTCAGTTTTCGTACCCTGGTACTCGGGTGCAACATTCCAGACACTTTACTAACACTCTCCCGACTTGGAGAGTCAGTCCCTTTAACCTCCTGTTTGGCCCAGTTTGCAATTTCTGCGGAAGATGAACAGGAATAGCGAGAACCAATGAGAGGCTAGCTGGAGGTGTCTGAACGGGCAAATTTAACTCTCATTTCCCACCAGGAAGAGGAATTAACCAAAGGCTCAGCGTGCCGTGCCGGAACAAGATTAGGGCCTGAAGCCATCCTGCGGTGTTGCGGCCAGGTCACAAGAAAGCGAGTTGAAGAAAGGAGCTCAGGGGCACTGTAATTCACAAACCTGCAGAGTTATAAATGACAGCTATCGTCCAAAAATAGACTGAAGTAAGGCTGCCAAGAGGACTTGAAAGCAGGGCAGAATTGCAGGAAACCGATTTCAGGAGGTAGACTGGAATTGCATTGAAAGCATAGGAAAAGAGGCCGAACGTCCACAATGATGCACTTGGCCAAAAAGGGCGTATGCGTTTTTTCCTGAATATATTCAGGAAAAAACGCATACGCCCTTTTTGGCCAACCAAGCAAGCTTGCAAAGGAAATCTGCACTACAATGAAGTCTCACTTCTCCCCGGTCAAAAGGGCCATCTGAAAAAAGTGTAAAATCCAGAAAGGCAGGACAGGCCATGGAGAACTGGGAGCCTTGTTATGCTGATGGGCGGGATGTAAATTGCCAACAACCACTCGGGAGAAGTGTATGGTGTTTCCTGAAACATCTAAAAAACAAAGCAACAGAGCCTAGGGCACTTCCACTTATGGTCCTATAGCTTAGGGAAATTAAAATCAAAAAGACACAGCCACCCCAAAGTTTGGAACGGCTCTGTTTACAAGAACCTCGTTTACAGTACAAGTTCAACATCGCAGAAAGTGAAAAATGGATAAAGAAGTTGTGGTATTTACTTACAAAGCAATATCACTCAGCAATGAAATCTGTGTCATCAGGCCCTTAGCAGCACAATGAGTGGATTCAGGTATGATGATTCTAACTGAAATAAGTCACACAGAAAAAGAAACATCATAAGATATCAGTAATACACGGAATGTAAACTTGGCTACACAGGAACTGAATTACAGAACAGAACAGGGTCTCAAATTTAGAAAACCAACTTATGCTTGCTTAAGGGGAAAGGTGAGTTGGGGTGCTGCATAAAACCAGAGATTGAAATGAGCACAGATAAAGTTCCTTAAGCCAAATATGGAATAGACAAGAGCTATTCCTTGCTCAACGAAATGGACTCAACACCCCATATTAAACGCCTAAGAATGTACCTGACTATTAAGTATCTTAAAACCTATGGATTGCTATGTCTCCGAAAGAGAATCAAGCATGTGTACAGGGGCATAAACGCTGCAGTGATAGGATTGGAGAGGTTCGTGAGCAAATGAAGACCCTTTGAAGTCATATTGCATGGTACCCATTCCACGGGTTTCAACTACCCAGGTTTAAGGTATTCTTCCTTCAGCTAAAACATGCATGTGGAACCAAGAGTATGATCATCCGTGTGAACGGGAGACGTGTTCAAATATGTCTCAGTTTTCGTACCCTGGTACTCGGGTGCAACATTCCAGACGCTTTACTAACACTCTCCCGACTTGGAGAGTCAGCGCCTTTAACCTCCTGTTTGGCCCAGTTTGCAATTTCTGTGGAAGATGAACAGGAATAGCGAGAACCAATGAGAGACTAGCTGGAGGTGTCTGGACGGGCAAATTTAACTCTCATTTCCCACCAGGAAGAGGAAATAACCAAAG
Organism: Delphinus delphis; assembly: GCF_949987515.2. Lineage (NCBI taxonomy): Eukaryota > Metazoa > Chordata > Mammalia > Artiodactyla > Delphinidae > Delphinus > Delphinus delphis. The sequence goes on along the minus strand of NW_027192985.1, from coordinate 78,611 downwards.
GCTCAGCGTGCCGTGCCGGAACCAGATAAGGGCCTGAAGCCATCCTGCGGTGTTGCGGCCAGCTCACAAGAAAGCGAGTTGAAGAAAGGAGCTCAGGGGCACTGTAATTCACAAACCTGCAGAGTTAGAAATGACAGCTATCGTCCAAAAATATACTGAAGTAAGGCTGCCAAGAGGACTTGAAAGCGGGGCAGAATTGCAGGAAACCGATTTCAGGAGGTAGACTGGAATTGCATTGAAAGCATAGGAAAAGAGGCAGAACGTCCACAATGATGCACTTGGCCAAAAAGGGCGTATGCGTTTTTTCCTGAACATATTCAGGAAAAAACGCATACGCCCTTTTTGGCCAACCAAGCAAACTTGCAAAGGAAATCTGCACTACAATGAAGTCTCACTTCCCTCTGGTCAAAAGGGCCATCTGAAAAAAGTGTAAAATCCAGAAAGGCAGGACAGGCCATGGAGAACTGGGAGCCTTGTTATGCTGATGGGCGGGATGTAAATTGCCAACAGACACTCGGGAGAAGTGTATGGTGTTTCCTGAAACATCTAAAAAACAAAGCAACAGAGCCTAGGGCACTTCCACTTATGGTCCTATAGCTTAGGGAAATTAAAATCAAAAAGACACAGCCACCCCAAAATTTGGAAAGGCTCTGTTTACAACAACCTCGTTTACAGTACAAGTTCAACATCGCAGAAAGTGAAAAATGGATAAAGAAGTTGTGGTATTTACTTACAAAGCAATATTACTCAGCAATGAAATCTGTGTCATCAGGCCCTTAGCAGCACAATGAGTGGATTCAGGTATGATGATTCTAACTGAAGTAAGTCACACAGAAAAAGAAACATCATAAGATATCACTAATACACGGAATGTAAACTTGGCTACACAGGAACTGCATTCCAAAACAGAACAGGGTCTCAAATTTAGAAAACCAACTTATGCTTGCTTAAGGGTAAAGGTGAGTTGGGATGCTGCATAAAACCAGAGATTGAAATGAGCACAGATAAAGTTCCTTAAGCCAAATATGGAATAGACAAGAGCTACTCCTTGCTCAACGAAATGGACTCAACACCGCATATTAAACGCCTAAGAATGTACCTGACTAGTAAGTATCTTAAAACCTATGGATTGCTATGTCTCCGAAGGGGAATCAAGCATGTGTACAGGGGCATAAACGCAGCAGTGATAGGATTGGAGAGGTTCGGTGAGCAAATGAAGACCCTTTGAAGTCATATTGCATGGTACCCATTCCACGGGTTTCAACTACCCAGGTTTTAGGTATTCTTCCTTCAGCTAAAACATGCATGTGGAACCCAGAGTATGATCAACCATGTGATCGGGAGACGTGTTCAAATATGTCTCAGTTTTCGTACCCTGGTACTCGGGTGCAACATTCCAGACACTTTACTAACACTCTCCCGACTTGGAGAGTCAGTCCCTTTAACCTCCTGTTTGGCCCAGTTTGCAATTTCTGCGGAAGATGAACAGGAATAGCGAGAACCAATGAGAGACTAGCTGGAGGTGTCTGGACGGGCAAATTTAACTCTCATTTCCCACCAGGAAGAGGAATTAACCAAAGGCTCAGCGTGCCGTGCCGGAACCAGATTAGGGCCTGAAGCCATCCTGCGGTGTTGCGGCCAGCTCACAAGAAAGCGAGTTGAAGAAAGGAGCTCAGGGGCACTGTAATTCACAAACCTGCAGAGTTATAAATGACAGCTATCGTCCAAAAATAGACTGAAGTAAGGCTGCCAAGAGGACTTGAAAGCGGGGCAGCATTGCAGGAAACCGATTTCAGGAGGTAGACTGGAATTGCATTGAAAGCATAGGAAAAGAGGCAGAACGTCCACAATGATGCACTTGGCCAAAAAGGGCGTATGCGTTTTTTCCTGAATATATTCAGGAAAAAACGCATACGCCCTTTTTGGCCAACCCAGCAAGCTTGCAAAGGAAATCTGCACTACAATGAAGTCTCACTTCCCCCCGGTCAAAAGGGCCATCTGAAATAAGTGTAAAATCCAGAAAGACAGGACAGGCCATGGAGAACTGGGAGCCTTGTTATGCTGATGGGCGGGATGTAAATTGCCATCAACCACTGGGGAGAAGTGTATGGTGTTTCCTGAAACATCTAAAAAACAAAGCAACAGAGCCTAGGGCACTTCCACTTATGGTCCTATAGCTTAGGGAATTTAAAATCAAAAAGACACAGCCACCCCAAAGTTTGGAAAAGCTCTGTTTACAAGAACCTCGTTTACAGTACAAGTTCAACATCGCAGAAAGTGAAAAATGGAGAAAGAAGTTGTGGTATTTACTTACAAAGCAATATCACTCAGCAATGAAATCTGTGTCATCAGGCCCTTAGCAGCACAATGAGTGGATTCAGGTATGATGATTCTAACTGAAATAAGTCACACAGAAAAAGAAACATCATAAGATATCAGTAATACACGGAATGTAAACTTGGCTACACAGGAACTGAATTACAGAACAGAAAAGGGTCTCAAATTTAGAAAACCAACTTATTCTTGCTTAAGGGTAAAGGAGAGTTGGGGTGCTGCATAAAACCAGAGATTGAAATGAGCACAGATAAAGTTCCTTAAGCCAAATATGGAATAGACAAGAGCTACTCCTTGCTCAACGAAATGGACTCAACACCCCATATTAAACGCCTAAGAATGTTCCTGACTATTAAGTATCTTAAAACCTATGGATTGCTATGTCTCCGAAAGAGAATCAAGCATGTGTACAGGGGCATAAACGCAGCAGTGATAGGATTGGAGAGGTTCGTGAGCAAATGAAGACCCTTTGAAGTCATATCGCATGGTACCCATTCCACGGGTTTCAACTACCCAGGTTTAAGGTATTCTTCCTTCAGCTAAAACATGCATGTGGAACCAAGAGTATGATCATCCGTGTGAACGGGAGACGTGTTCAAATATGTCTCAGTTTTCGTACCCTGGTACTCGGGTGCAACATTCCAGACGCTTTACTAACACTCTCCCGACTTGGAGAGTCAGCGCCTTTAACCTCCTGTTTGGCCCAGTTTGCAATTTCTGCGGAAGATGAACAGGAATAGCGAGAACCAATGAGAGACTAGCTGGAGGTGTCTGGACGGGCAAATTTAACTCTCATTTCCCACCAGGAAGAGGAAATAACCAAAGGCTCAGCGTGCCGTGCCGGAACCAGATAAGGGCCTGAAGCCATCCTGCGGTGTTGCGGCCAGCTCACAAGAAAGCGAGTTGAAGAAAGGAGCTCAGGGGCACTGTAATTCACAAACCTGCAGAGTTAGAAATGACAGCTATCGTCCAAAAATATACTGAAGTAAGGCTGCCAAGAGGACTTGAAAGCGGGGCAAAACTGCAGGAAACCGATTTCAGGAGGTAGACTGGAATTGCATTGAAAGCATAGGAAAAGAGGCAGAACGTCCACAATGATGCACTTGGCCAAAAAGGGCGTATGCGTTTTTTCCTGAATATATTCAGGAAAAAACGCATACGGCCTTTTTGGCCAACCAAGCAAACTTGCAAAGGAAATCTGCACTACAATGAAGTCTCACTTCCCTCTGGTCAAAAGGGCCATCTGAAAAAAGTGTAAAATCCAGAAAGGCAGGACAGGCCATGGAGAACTGGGAGCCTTGTTATGCTGATGGGCGGGATGTAAATTGCCAACAGACACTCGGGAGAAGTGTATGGTGTTTCCTGAAACATCTAAAAAACAAAGCAACAGAGCCTAGGGCACTTCCACTTATGGTCCTATAGCTTAGGGAAATTAAAATCAAAAAGACACAGCCACCCCAAAATTTGGAACGGCTCTGTTTACAACAACCTCGTTTACAGTACAAGTTCAACATCGCAGAAAGTGAAAAATGGATAAAGAAGTTGTGGTATTTACTTACAAAGCAATATCACTCAGCAATGAAATCTGTGTCATCAGGCCCTTAGCAGCACAATGAGTGGATTCAGGTATGATGATTCTAACTGAAGTAAGTCACACAGAAAAAGAAACATCATAAGATATCAGTAATACACGGAATGTAAACTTGGCTACACAGGAACTGAATTACAGAACAGAACAGGGTCTCAAATTTAGAAAACCAACTTATGCTTGCTTAAGGGTAAAGGTGAGTTGGGGTGCTGCATAAAACCAGAGATTGAAATGAGCACAGATAAAGTTCCTTAAGCCAAATATGGAATAGACAAGAGCTACTCCTTGCTCAACGAAATGGACTCAACACCGCATATTAAACGCCTAAGAATGTACCTGACTAGTAAGTATCTTAAAACCTATGGATTGCTATGTCTCCGAAAGAGAATCAAGCATGTGTACAGGGACATAAACGCAGCAGTGATAGGATTGGAGAGGTTTGGTGAGCAAATGAAGACCCTTTGAAGTCATATTGCATGGTACCCATTCCACGGGTTTCAACTACCCAGGTTTTAGGTATTCTTCCTTCAGCTAAAACATGCATGTGGAACCCAGAGTATGATCAACCATGTGATCGGGAGACGTGTTCAAATATGTCTCAGTTTTCGTACCCTGGTACTCGGGTGCAACATTCCAGACGCTTTACTAACACTCTCCCGACTTGGAGAGTCAGTCCCTTTAACCTCCTGTTTGGCCCAGTTTGCAATTTCTGCGGAAGATGAACAGGAATAGCGAGAACCAATGAGAGACTAGCTGGAGGTGTCTGGACGGGCAAATTTAACTCTCATTTCCCACCAGGAAGAGGAATTAACCAAAGGCTCAGCGTGCCGTGCCGGAACCAGATTAGGTCCTGAAGCCATCCTGCGGTGTTGCGGCCAGCTCACAAGAAAGCGAGTTGAAGAAAGGAGCTCAGGGGCACTGTAATTCACAAACCTGCAGAGTTATAAATGACAGCTATCGTCCAAAAATATACTGAAGTAAGGCTGCCAAGAGGACTTGAAAGCGGGGCAGAATTGCAGGAAACCGATTTCAGGAGGTAGACTGGAATTGTATGGAAAGCATAGGAAAAGAGGCAGAACGTCCACAATGATGCACTTGGCCAAAAAGGGCGTATGCGTTTTTTCCTGAATATATTCAGGAAAAAAGGCATACGCCCTTTTTGGCCAACCAAGCAAGCTTGCAAAGGAAATCTGCACTACAATGAAGTCTCACTTCCCCCCGGTCAAAAGGGCCATCTGAAAAAAGTGTAAAATCCAGAAAGGCAGGACAGGCCATGGAGAACTGGGAGCCTTGTTATGCTGATGGGCGGGATGTAAATTGCCAACAACCACTCGGGAGAAGTGTATGGTGTTTCCTGAAACATCTAAAAAACAAAGCAACAGAACCTAGGGCACTTCCACTTATGGTCATATAGCTTAGGGAAATTAAAATCAAAAAGACACAGCCACCCCAAAGTTTGGAACGGCTCTGTTTACAAGAACCTCGTTTACAGTACAAGTTCAACATCGCAGAAAGTGAAAAATGGATAAAGAAGTTGTGGTATTTACTTACAAAGCAATATCACTCAGCAATGAAATCTGTGTCATCAGGCCCTTAGCAGCACAATGAGTGGATTCAGGTATGATGATTCTAACTGAAATAAGTCACACAGAAAAAGAAACATCATAAGATATCACTAATACACGGAATGTAAACTTGGCTACACAGGAACTGAATTACAGAACAGAACAGGGTCTCAAATTTAGAAAACCAACTTATGCTTGCTTAAGGGTAAAGGTGAGTTGGGGTGCTGCATAAAACCAGAGATTGAAATGAGCACAGATAAAGTTCCTTAAGCCAAATATGGAATAGACAATAGCTACTCCTTGCTCCATGAAATGGACTCAACACCGCATATTAAACGCCTAAGAATGTACCTGACTAGTAAGTATCTTAAAACCTATGGATTGCTATGTCTCCGAAAGAGAATCAAGCATGTGTACAGGGGCAAAAACGCAGCAGTGATAGGATTGGAGAGGTTCGGTGAGCAAATGAAGACACTTTGAAGTCATATTGCATGGTACCCATTACACGGGTCTTAACTCTCCAGGTTTAAGGTATTCTTCCTTCAGCTAAAACATGCATGTGGAACCCAGAGTATGATCAACCATGTGATCGCGAGACGTGTTCAAATATGTCTCAGTTTTCCTCCCCTGGTACTCGGGTGCAACATTCCAGACGCTTTACTAACACTCTCCCAACTTGGAGAGTCAGTCCCTTTAACCTCCTGTTTGGCCCAGTTTGCAATTTCTGCGGAAGATGAACAGGAATAGCGAGAACCAATGAGAGGCTAGCTGGAGGTGTCTGGACGGGCAAATTCAACTCTCATTTCCCACCAGGAAGAGGAAATAACCAAAGGCTCAGCGTGCCGTACCGGAACCAGATTAGGGCCTGAAGCCATCCTGCGGTGTTGCGGCCAGCTCACAAGAAAGCAAGTTGAAGAAAGGAGCTCAGGGGCACTGTAATTCACAAACCTGCAGAGTTATAAATGACAGCTATCGTCCAAAAATATACTGAAGTAAGGCTGCCAAGAGGACTTGAAAGCGGGGCAGAATTGCACGAAACCGATTTCAGGAGGTAGACTGGAATTGTATGGAAAGCATAGGAAAAGAGGCAGAACGTCCACAATGATGCACTTGGCCAAAAAGGGCGTATGCGTTTTTTCCTGAATATATTCAGGAAAAAACGCATACGCCCTTTCTGGCCAACCAAGCAAGCTTGCAAAGGAAATCTGCACTACAATGAGGTCTCACTTCCCCCCGGTCAAAAGGGCCATCTGAAAAAAGTGTAAAATCCAGAAAGGCAGGACAGGCCATGGAGAACTGGGAGCCTTGTTATGCTGATGGGCGGGATGTAAATTGCCAACAACCACTCGGGAGAAGTGTATGGTGTTTCCTGAAACATCTAAAAAACAAAGCAACAGAGCCTAGGGCACTTCCACTTATGGTCCTATAGCTTAGGGAAATTAAAATCAAAAAGACACAGCCACCCCAAAGTTTGGGACGCCTCCGTTTACAAGAACCTCGTTTACCGTACAAGTTCAATATCACAGAAAGTGAAAAATGGATAAAGAACTTGTGGTAATTACGTACAATGCAGTATCACTCAGCAATGAAATCTATGTCATCAGGCCCGTAGCAGCATAATGAGTGGATTCAGGTACGATGATTCTAACTGAAATAAGTCACACAGAAAAAGAAACATCATAAGATATCACTAATACACGGAATGTAAACTTGGCTACACAGGAACTGCATTCCAAAACAGAACAGGGTCTCAAATTTAGAAAACCAACTTATGCTTGCTTAAGGGGAAAGGTGAGTTGGGGTGCTGCATAAAACCAGAGATCGAAATGAGCACAGATAAAGTTCCTTAAGCCAAATATGGAATAGACAAGAGCTACTCCTTGCTCAACGAAATGGACTCAACACCGCATATTAAACGCCTAAGAATGTACCTGACTAGTAAGTATCTTAAAACCTATGGATTGCTATGTCTCCGAAAGAGAATCAAGCATGTGTACAGGGGCATAAACGCAGCAGTGATAGGATTGGAGAGGTTCGGTGAGCAAATGAAGACCCTTTGAAGTCATATTGCATGGTACCCATTCCACGGGTTTCAACTACCCAGGTTTTAGGTATTCTTCCTTCAGCGAAAATATGCATGTGGAACCCAGAGTATGATCAACCATGTGATCGGGAGACGTGTTCAAATATGTCTCAGTTTTCATACCCTGGTACTCGGGTGCAACATTCCAGACGCTTTACTAACACTCTCCCGACTTGGAGAGTCAGTCCCTTTAACCTCCTGTTAGGCCCAGTTTGCAATTTCTGCGGAAGATGAACAGGAATAGCGAGAACCAATGAGAGGCTAGCTGGAGGTGTCTGGACGGGCAAATTTAACTCTCATTTCCCACCAGGAAGAGGAAATAACCAAAGGCTCAGCGTGCCGTACCGGAACCAGATTAGGGCCTGAAGCCATCCTGCGGTGTTGCGGCCAGCTCAAAAGAAACCGAGTTGAAGAAAGGAGCTCAGGGGCACTGTAATTCACAAACCTGCAGAGTTATAAATGACAGCTATCGTCCAAAAATAGACTGAAGTAAGGCTGCCAAGAGGACTTGAAAGCGGGGCAGAATTGCAGGAAACCGATTTCAGGAGGTAGACTGGAATTGCATTGAAAGCATAGGAAAAGAGGCAGAACGTCCACAATGATGCACTTGGCCAAAAAGGGCGTATGCGTTTTTTCCTGAATATATTCAGGAAAAAACGCATACGCCCTTTTTGGCCAACCAAGCAAGCTTGCAAAGGAAATCTGCACTACAATGAAGTCTCACTTCCCCCCGGTCAAAAGGGCCATCTGAAAAAAGTGTAAAATCCAGAAAGGCAGGACAGGCCATGGAGAACTGGGAGCCTTGTTATGCTGATGGGCGGGATGTAAATTGCCAACAACCACTCGGGAGAAGTGTATGGTGTTTCCTGAAACATCTAAAAAACAAAGCAACAGAACCTAGGGCACTTCCACTTATGGTCCTATAGCTTAGGGAAATTAAAATCAAAAAGACACAGCCACCCCAAAGTTTGGAACGGCTCTGTTTACAAGAACCTCGTTTACAGTACAAGTTCAACATCGCAGAAAGTGAAAAATGGAGAAAGAAGTTGTGGTATTTACTTACAAAGCAATATCACTCAGCAATGAAATCTGTGTCATCAGGCCCTTAGCAGCACAATGAGTGGATTCAGGTATGATGATTCTAACTGAAATAAGTCACACAGAAAAAGAAACATCATAAGATATCAGTAATACACGGAATGTAAACTTGGCTACACAGGAGCTGAATTACAGAACAGAACAGGGTCTCAAATTTAGAAAACCAACTTATTCTTGCTTAAGGGTAAAGGTGAGTTGGGGTGCTGCATAAAACCAGAGATTGAAATGAGCACAGATAAAGTTCCTTTAGCCAAATATGGAATAGACAAGAGCTACTCCTTGCTCAACGAAATGGACTCAACACCGCATATTAAACGCCTAAGAATGTACCTGACTAGTAAGTATCTTAAAACCTATGGATTGCTATGTCTCCGAAAGTGAATCAAGCATGTGTACAGGGGCATAAACGCAGCAGTGATAAGATTGGAGAGGTTCGGTGAGCAAATGAAGACCCTTTGAAGTCATATTGCATGGTACCCATTCCACGGGTTTCAACTACCCAGGTTTAAGGTATTCTTCCTTCAGCTAAAACATGCATGTGGAACCTAGAGTATGATCAACCATGTGATCGGGAGACGTGTTCAAATATGTCTCAGGTTTCCTCCCCTGGTACTCGGGTGCAACATTCCAGACGCTTTACTAACACTCTCCCCACTTGGAGAGTCAGTCCCTTTAACCTCCTGTTGGCCCAGTTTGCAATTTCTGCGGAAGATGAACAGGAATAGCAAGAACCAATGAGAGGCTAGCTGGAGGTGTCTGGACGGGCAAATTTAACTCTCATTTCCCACCAGGAAGAGGAATTAACCAAAGGCTCAGCATGCCGGGCCGGAACCAGATTAGGGCCTGAAGCCATCCTGCGGTGTTGCGGCCAGGTCACAAGAAAGCGAGTTGAAGACAGGAGCTCAGGGGCACTGTAATTCACAAACCTGCAGAGTTATAAATGACAGCTATCGTCCACAAATAGACTGAAGTAAGGCTGCCAAGAGGACTTGAAAGCGGGGCAGAATTGCAGGAAACCGATTTCAGGAGGTAGACTGGAATTGCATTGAAAGCATAGGAAAAGAGGCAGAACGTCCACAATGATGCACTTGGCCAAAAAGGGCGTATGCGTTTTTTCCTGAATATATTCAGGAAAAAACGCATACGCCCTTTTTGGCCAACCAAGCAAGCTTGCAAAGGAAATCTGCACTACAATGAAGTCTCACTTCCCCCCGGTCAAAAGGGCCATCTGAAAAAAGTGTAAAATCCAGAAAGGCAGGACAGGCCATGGAGAACTGGGAGCCTTGTTATGCTGATGGGCGGGATGTAAATTGCCAACAACCACTCGGGAGAAGTGTATGGTGTTTCCTGAAACATCTAAAAAACAAAGCAACAGAGCCTAGGGCACTTCCACTTATGGTCCTATAGCTTAGGGAAATTAAAATCAAAAAGACACAGCCACCCCAAAGTTTGGGACGCCTCAGTTTACAAGAACCTCGTTTACCGTACAAGTTCAATATCACAGAAAGTGAAAAATGGATAAAGAACTTGTGGTACTTACGTACAATGCAGTATCACTCAGCAATGAAATCTATGTCATCAGGCCCGTAGCAGCATAATGAGTGGATTCAGGTACGATGATTCTAACTGAAATAAGTCACACAGAAAAAGAAACATCATAAGGTATCACTAATACACGGAATGTAAACTTGGCTACACAGGAACTGCATTCCAAAACAGAACAGGGTCTCAAATTTCGAAAACCAACTTATGCTTGCTTAAGGGGAAAGGTGAGTTGGGTTGCTGCATAAAACCAGAGATTGAAATGAGCACAGATAAAGTTCCTTAAGCCAAATATGGAATAGACAAGAGCTACTCCTTGCTCAACGAAATGGACTCAACACCGCATATTAAACGCCTAAGAATGTACCTGACTAGTAAGTATCTTAAAACCTATGGATTGCTATGTCTCCGAAAGAGAATCAAGCATGTGTACAGGGGCATAAACGCAGCAGTGATAGGATTGGAGAGGTTCGGTGAGCAAATGAAGACCCTTTGAAGTCATATTGCATGGTACCCATTCCACGGGTTTAAACTACCCAGGTTTTAGGTATACTTCCTTCAGCTAAAATATGCATGTGGAACCCAGAGTATGATCAACCATGTGATCGGGAGACGTGTTCAAATATGTCTCAATTTTCCTCCCCTGGTACTCGGGTGCAACATTCCAGACGCTTTACTAACACTCTCCCCACTTGGAGAGCCAGCGCCTTTAACCTCCTGTTTGGCACAGTTTGCAATTTCTGCGGAAGATGAACAGGAATAGCGAGAACCAATGAGAGGCTAGCTGGAGGTGTCTGGACGGGCAAATTTAACTCTCATTTCCCACCAGGAAGAGGAAATAACCAAAGGCTCAGCGTGCCGTACCGGAACCAGATTAGGGCCTGAAGCCATCCTGCGGTGTTGCGGCCAGCTCAAAAGAAAGCGAGTTGAAGAAAGGAGCTCAGGGGCACTGTAATTCACAAACCTGCAGAGTTATAAATGACAGCTATCGTCCAAAAATAGACTGAAGTAAGGCTGCCAAGAGGACTTGAAAGCGGGACAGAATTGCAGGAAACCGATTTCAGGAGGTAGACTGGAATTGCATTGAAAGCATAGGAAAAGAGGCAGGACGTCCACAATGATGCACTTGGCCAAAAAGGGCGTATGCGTTTTTTCCTGAATATATTCAGGAAAAAACGCATACGCCCTTTTTGGCCAACCAAGCAAGCTTGCAAAGGAAATCTGCACTACAATGAAGTCTCACTTCCCCCCGGTCAAAAGGGCCATCTGAAAAAAGTGTAAAATCCAGAAAGGCAGGACAGGCCATGGAGAACTGGGAGCCTTGTTATGCTGATGGGCGGGATGTAAATTGCCAACAACCACTCGGGAGAAGTGTATGGTGTTTCCTGAAACATCTAAAAAACAAAGCAACAGAACCTAGGGCACTTCCACTATAGTCTTATAGCTTAGGGAAATTAAAATCAAAAAGACACAGCCACCCCAAAGTTTGGAACGGCTCTCTTTACAAGAACCTCTTTTACAGTACAAGTTCAACATCGCAGAAAGTGAAAAATGGAGAAAGAAGTTGTGGTATTTACTTACAAAGCAATATCACTCAGCAATGAAATCTGTGTCATCAGGCCCTTAGCAGCACAATGAGTGGATTCAGGTATGATGATTCTAACTGAAATAAGTCACACAGAACAAGAAACATCATAAGATATCAGTAATACACGGAATGTAAACTTGGCTACACAGGAACTGAATTACAGAACAGAACAGGATCTCAAATTTAGAAAACCAACTTATTCTTGCTTAAGGGTAAAGGTGAGTTGGGGTGCTGCATAAAACCAGAGATTGAAATGAGCACAGATAAGGTTCCTTAAGCCAAATACGGAATAGACAAGAGCTACTCCTTGCTCAACGAAATGGACTCAACACCCCATATTAAAGGCCTAAGAATGTACCTGACTAGTAAGTATCTTAAAACCTATGGATTGCTATGTCTCCGAAAGAGAATCAAGCATGTGTACAGGGGCATAAACGCAGCAGTGATAGGATTGGAGAGGTTCGGTGAGCAAATGAAGACCCTTTGAAGTCATATTGCATGGTACCCATTCCACGGGTTTCAACTACCCAGGTTTAAGGTATTCTTCCTTCAGCTAAAACATGCATGTGGAACCTAGAGTATGATCAACCATGTGATCGGGAGACGTGTTCAACTATGTCTCAGTTTTCGTACCCTGGTACTCGGGTGCAACATTCCAGACGCTTTACTAACACTCTCCCGACTTGGAGAGTCAGTCCCTTTAACCTCCTGTTTGGCCCAGTTTGCAATTTCTGTGGAAGATGAACAGGAATAGCGAGAACCAATGAGAGGCTAGCTGGAGGTGTCTGGACGGGCAAATTTAACTCTCATTTCCCACCAGGAAGAGGAATTAACCAAAGGCTCAGCGTGCCGGGCCAGAACCAGATTAGGGCCTGAAGCCATCCTGCGGTGTTGCGGCCAGGTCACAAGAAAGCGAGTTGAAGAAAGGAGCTCAGGGGCACTGTAATTCACAAACCTGCAGAGTTATAAATGACAGCTATCGTCCAAAAATAAACTGAAGTTAGGCTGCCAAGAGGACTTGAAAGCGGGGCAGAATTGCAGGAAACCGATTTCAGGAGGTAGACTGGAATTGCATTGAAAGCATAGGAAAAGAGGCAGAACGTCCACAATGATGCACTTGGCCAAAAAGGGCGTATGCGTTTTTTCCTGAATATATTCAGGAAAAAACGCATACGCCCTTTTTGGCCAACCAAGCAAGCTTGCAAAGGAAATCTGCACTACAATGAAGTCTCACTTCCCCCCGGTCAAAAGGGCCATCTGAAAAAAGTGTAAAATCCAGAAAGGCAGGACAGGCCATGGAGAACTGGGAGCCTTGTTATGCTGATGGGCGGGATGTAAATTGCCAACAGACACTCGGGAGAAGTGTATGGTGTTTCCTGAAACATCTAAAAAACAAAGCAACAGAACCTCGGGCACTTCCACTTATGGTCCTATAGCTTAGGGAAATTAAAATCAAAAAGACACAGCCACCCCAAAGTTTGGAACGGCTCTGTTTACAAGAACCTCGTTTACAGTACAAGTTCAACATCGCAGAAAGTGAAAAATGGATAAAGAAGTTGTGGTATTTACTTACAAAGCAATATCACTCAGCAATGAAATCTGTGTCATCAGGCCCTTAGCAGCACAATGAGTGGATTCAGGTATGATGATTCTAACTGAAATAAGTCACACAGAAAAAGAAACATCATAAGATATCAGTAATATACGGAATAAACTTGGCTACACAGGAAATGAATTACAGAACAGAACAGGGTCTCAAATTTAGAAAACCAACTTATGCTTGCTTAAGGGTAAAGGTGAGTTTGGGTGCTGCATAAAACCAGAGATCGAAATGAGCACAGATAAAGTTCCTTAAGCCAAATATGGAATAGACAAGAGCTACACCTTGCTCAATGAAATGGACTCAACACCGCATAATAAACGCCTAAGAATGTACCTGACTAGTAAGTATCTTAAAAGCTATGGATTGCTATGTCTCCGAAAGGGAATCAAGCATGTGTACAGGGGCATAAGCGCAGCAGTGATAGGATTGGAGAGGTTCGGTGAGCAAATGAAGACCCTTTGAAGTCATATTGCATGGTACCCATTCCACGGGTTTCAAATACCCAGGTTTAAGGTATTCTTCCTTCAGCTAAAACATGCATGTGGAACCTAGAGTATGATCAACCATGTGAACGGGAGACATGTTCAAATATGTCTCAGTTTTCGTACCCTGGTACTCGGGTGCAACATTCCAGACGCTTTACTAACACTCTCCCGACTTGGAGAGTCAGTCCCTTTAACCTCCTGTTTCGCCCAGTTTGCAATTTCTGCGGAAGATGAACAGGAATAGCGAAAACCAATGACAGACTAGCTGGAGGTGTCTGGACGGGCAAATTTAACTCTCATTTCCCACCAGGAAGAGGAATTAACCAAAGGCTCAGCGTGCCGTGCCGGAACCAGATTAGGGCCTGAAGCCATCCTGCGGTGTTGCGGCCAGCTCACAAGAAAGCGAGTTGAAGAAAGGGGCTCAGGGGCACTGTAATTCACAAACCTGCAGAGTTATAAATGACAGCTATCGTCCAAAAATAGACTGAAGTAAGGCTGCCAAGAGGACTTGAAAGCGGGGCAGAATTGCAGGAAACCGATTTCAGGAGGTAGACTGGAATTGCATTGAAAGCATAGGAAAAGAGGCAGAACGTCCACAATGATGCACTTGGCCAAAAAGGGCGTATGCGTTTTTTCCTGAATATATTCAGGAAAAAACGCATACGCCCTTTTTGGCCAACCAAGCAAGCTTGCAATGGGAATCTGCACTACAATGAAGTCTCACTTCCCCCCGGTCAAAAGGGCCATCTGAAAAAAGTGTAAAATCCAGAAAGGCAGGACAGGCCATGGAGAACTGGGAGCCTTGTTATGCTGATGGGCGGGATGTAAATTGCCAACAGACACTCGGGAGAAGTGTATGGTGTTTCCTGAAACATCTAAAAAACAAAGCAACAGAGCCTAGGGCACTTCCACTTATGGTCCTATAGCTTAGGGAAATTAAAATCAAAAAGACACAGCCACCCCAAAGTTTGGAATGGCTCTGTTTACAAGAACCTCGTTTACAGTACAAGTTCAACATCGCAGAAAGTGAAAAATGGATAAAGAAGTTGTGGTATTTACGTATAAAGCAATATCACTCAGCAAAGAAATCTATGTCATCAGGCCCTTAGCAGCACAATGAGTGGATTCAGGTACGATGATTCTAACTGAAATAAGTCACACAGAAAAAGAAACATCATAAGATATCAGTAATACACGGAATGTAAACTTGGCTACACAGGAACTGAATTACAGAACAGAACAGGATCTCAAATTTAGAAAACCAACTTATGCTTGCTTAAGGGTAAAGGTGAGTTGGGGTGCTGCATAAAACCAGAGATTGAAATGAGCACAGATAAGGTTCCTTAAGCCAAATACGGAATAGACAAGAGCTACTCCTTGCTCAACGAAATGGACTCAACACCCCATATTAAAGGCCTAAGAATGTACCTGACTAGTAAGTATCTTAAAACCTATGGATTGCTATGTCTCCGAAAGAGAATCAAGCATGTGTACAGGGGCATAAACGCAGCAGTGATAGGATTGGAGAGGTTCGGTGAGCAAATGAAGACCCTTTGAAGTCATATTGCATGGTACCCATTCCACGGGTTTCAACTACCCAGGTTTAAGGTATTCTTCCTTCAGCTAAAACATGCATGTGGAACCTAGAGTATGATCAACCATGTGATCGGGAGACGTGTTCAACTATGTCTCAGTTTTCGTACCCTGGTACTCGGGTGCAACATTCCAGACGCTTTACTAACACTCTCCCGACTTGGAGAGTCAGTCCCTTTAACCTCCTGTTTGGCCCAGTTTGCAATTTCTGTGGAAGATGAACAGGAATAGCGAGAACCAATGAGAGGCTAGCTGGAGGTGTCTGGACGGGCAAATTTAACTCTCATTTCCCACCAGGAAGAGGAATTAACCAAAGGCTCAGCGTGCCGGGCCAGAACCAGATTAGGGCCTGAAGCCATCCTGCGGTGTTGCGGCCAGGTCACAAGAAAGCGAGTTGAAGAAAGGAGCTCAGGGGCACTGTAATTCACAAACCTGCAGAGTTATAAATGACAGCTATCGTCCAAAAATAAACTGAAGTTAGGCTGCCAAGAGGACTTGAAAGCGGGGCAGAATTGCAGGAAACCGATTTCAGGAGGTAGACTGGAATTGCATTGAAAGCATAGGAAAAGAGGCAGAACGTCCACAATGATGCACTTGGCCAAAAAGGGCGTATGCGTTTTTTCCTGAATATATTCAGGAAAAAACGCATACGCCCTTTTTGGCCAACCAAGCAAGCTTGCAAAGGAAATCTGCACTACAATGAAGTCTCACTTCCCCCCGGTCAAAAGGGCCATCTGAAAAAAGTGTAAAATCCAGAAAGGCAGGACAGGCCATGGAGAACTGGGAGCCTTGTTATGCTGATGGGCGGGATGTAAATTGCCAACAGACACTCGGGAGAAGTGTATGGTGTTTCCTGAAACATCTAAAAAACAAAGCAACAGAACCTCGGGCACTTCCACTTATGGTCCTATAGCTTAGGGAAATTAAAATCAAAAAGACACAGCCACCCCAAAGTTTGGAACGGCTCTGTTTACAAGAACCTCGTTTACAGTACAAGTTCAACATCGCAGAAAGTGAAAAATGGATAAAGAAGTTGTGGTATTTACTTACAAAGCAATATCACTCAGCAATGAAATCTGTGTCATCAGGCCCTTAGCAGCACAATGAGTGGATTCAGGTATGATGATTCTAACTGAAATAAGTCACACAGAAAAAGAAACATCATAAGATATCAGTAATATACGGAATAAACTTGGCTACACAGGAAATGAATTACAGAACAGAACAGGGTCTCAAATTTAGAAAACCAACTTATGCTTGCTTAAGGGTAAAGGTGAGTTGGGGTGCTGCATAAAACCAGAGATCGAAATGAGCACAGATAAAGTTCCTTAAGCCAAATATGGAATAGACAAGAGCTACACCTTGCTCAATGAAATGGACTCAACACCGCATAATAAACGCCTAAGAATGTACCTGACTAGTAAGTATCTTAAAAGCTATGGATTGCTATGTCTCCGAAAGGGAATCAAGCATGTGTACAGGGGCATAAGCGCAGCAGTGATAGGATTGGAGAGGTTCGGTGAGCAAATGAAGACCCTTTGAAGTCATATTGCATGGTACCCATTCCACGGGTTTCAAATACCCAGGTTTAAGGTATTCTTCCTTCAGCTAAAACATGCATGTGGAACCTAGAGTATGATCAACCATGTGAACGGGAGACATGTTCAAATATGTCTCAGTTTTCGTACCCTGGTACTCGGGTGCAACATTCCAGACGCTTTACTAACACTCTCCCGACTTGGAGAGTCAGTCCCTTTAACCTCCTGTTTCGCCCAGTTTGCAATTTCTGCGGAAGATGAACAGGAATAGCGAAAACCAATGACAGACTAGCTGGAGGTGTCTGGACGGGCAAATTTAACTCTCATTTCCCACCAGGAAGAGGAATTAACCAAAGGCTCAGCGTGCCGTGCCGGAACCAGATTAGGGCCTGAAGCCATCCTGCGGTGTTGCGGCCAGCTCACAAGAAAGCGAGTTGAAGAAAGGGGCTCAGGGGCACTGTAATTCACAAACCTGCAGAGTTATAAATGACAGCTATCGTCCAAAAATAGACTGAAGTAAGGCTGCCAAGAGGACTTGAAAGCGGGGCAGAATTGCAGGAAACCGATTTCAGGAGGTAGACTGGAATTGCATTGAAAGCATAGGAAAAGAGGCAGAACGTCCACAATGATGCACTTGGCCAAAAAGGGCGTATGCGTTTTTTCCTGAATATATTCAGGAAAAAACGCATACGCCCTTTTTGGCCAACCAAGCAAGCTTGCAATGGGAATCTGCACTACAATGAAGTCTCACTTCCCCCCGGTCAAAAGGGCCATCTGAAAAAAGTGTAAAATCCAGAAAGGCAGGACAGGCCATGGAGAACTGGGAGCCTTGTTATGCTGATGGGCGGGATGTAAATTGCCAACAGACACTCGGGAGAAGTGTATGGTGTTTCCTGAAACATCTAAAAAACAAAGCAACAGAGCCTAGGGCACTTCCACTTATGGTCCTATAGCTTAGGGAAATTAAAATCAAAAAGACACAGCCACCCCAAAGTTTGGAATGGCTCTGTTTACAAGAACCTCGTTTACAGTACAAGTTCAACATCGCAGAAAGTGAAAAATGGATAAAGAAGTTGTGGTATTTACGTATAAAGCAATATCACTCAGCAAAGAAATCTATGTCATCAGGCCCTTAGCAGCACAATGAGTGGATTCAGGTACGATGATTCTAACTGAAATAAGTCACACAGAAAAAGAAACATCATAAGATATCACTAATACACGGAATGTAAACTTGGCTACACAGGAAGTGAATTACAGAACAGAACAGGGTCTCAAATTTAGAAAACCAACTTATGCTTGCTTAAGGGTAAAGGTGAGTTGGGTTGATGCATAAAACCAGAGATCGAAATGAGCACAGATAAAGTTCCTTAAGCCAAATATGGAATAGACAAGAGCTACTCCTTGCTCAACGAAATGGACTCAACACCCCATATTAAACGCCTAAGAATGTACCTGACTAGTAAGTATCTTAAAACCTATGGATTGCTATGTCTCCGAAAGAGAATCAAGCATGTGTACAGGGGCATAAACACAGCAGTGATAGGATTGGAGAGGTTCGGTGAGGAAATGAAGACCCTTTGAAGTCATATTGCATGGTACCCATTCCACGGGTTTCAACTACCCAGGTTTAAGGTATTCTTCCTTCACCTAAAACATGCATGTGGAACGTAGAGTATGATCAACCATGTGATCGGGAGACGTGTTCAAATATGTCTCAGTTTTCGTACCCTGGTACTCGGGTGCAACATTCCAGACGCTTTACTAACACTCTCCCGACTTGGAGAGTTAGTCCCTTTAACCTCCTGTTTGGCCCAGTTTGCAAATTCTGCGGAAGATGAACAGGAATAGCGAGAAGCAATGAGAGACTAGCTGGAGGTGTCTGGACGGGCAAATTTAACTCTCATTTCCCACCAGGAAGAGGAATTAACCAAAGGCTCATTGTGCCGTGCCGGAACCAGATTAGGGCCTGAAGCCATCCTGCGGTGTTGCGGCCAGCTCACAAGAAAGCCAGTTGAAGAAAGGAGCTCGGGGGCACTGTAATTCACAAACCTGCAGAGTTATAAATGACAGCTATCGTCCAAAAATATACTGAAGTAAGGCTGCCAAGAGGACTTGAAAGCGGGGCAGAATTGCAGGAAACCGATTTCAGGAGGTAGACTGGAATTGCATTGAAAGCATAGGAAAAGAGGCAGAATGTCCACAATGATGCACTTGGCCAAAAAGGGCGTATGCGTTTTTTCCTGAATATATTCAGGAAAAAACGCATACGCCCTTTTTGGCCAACCAAGCAAGCTTGCAAAGGAAATCTGCACTACAATGAAGTCTCACTTCCCCCAGGTCAAAAGGGCCATCTGAAAAAAGTGTAAAATCCAGAAAGGCAGGACAGGCCATGGAGAACTGGGAGCCTTGTTATGCTGATGGGCGGGATGTAAATTGCCAACAGACACTCGGGAGAAGTGTATGGTGTTTCCTGAAACATCTAAAAAACAAAGCAACAGAGCCTAGGGCACTTCCACTTAGGGTCCTATAGCTTAGGGAAATTAAAATCAAAAAGACACAGCCACCCCAAAGTTTGGAACGGCTCTGTTTACAAGAACCTCGTTTACCGTACAAGTTCAATATCACAGAAAGTGAAAAATGGATAAAGAACTTGTGGTACTTACGTACAATGCAGTATCACTCAGCAATGAAATCTATGTCATCAGGCCCATAGCAGCATAATGAGTGGATTCAGGTACGATGATTCTAACTGAAATAAGTCACACAGAAAAAGAAACATCATAAGATATCACTAATACACGGAATGTAAACTTGGCTACACAGGAACTGAATTCCAAAACAGAACAGGGTCTCAAATTTAGAAAACCAACTTATGCTTGCTTAAGGGGAAAGGTGAGTTGGGGTGCTGCATAAAACCAGAGATTGAAATGAGCACAGATAAAGTTCCTTAAGCCAAATATGGAATAGACAAGAGCTACTCCTTGCTCAATGAAATGGACTCAACACCCCATATTAAACGCCTAAGAATGTACCTGACTAGTAAGTATCTTAAAACCTATGGAATGCTATGTCTCCAAAAGAGAATCAAGCGTGTGTACAGGGGCATAAACGCAGCAGTGATAGGATTGGAGAGGTTCGGTGAGCAAATGAAGACCCTTTGAAGTCATATTGCATGGTACCCATTCCATGGGTCTCAACTCTCCAGGTTTAAGGTATTCTTCCTTCTGCTAAAACATGCATGTGGAACCCAGAGTATGCTCAACCGTGTGAATGGGAGACGTGTTCAAATATGTCTCAGTTTTCCTCCCCTGGTACTCGGGTGCAACATTCCAGACGCTTTACTAACACTCTCCCCACTTGGAGAGTCAGCGCCTTTAACTTCCTGTTTGGCCCAGTTTGCAATTTCTGCGGAAGATGAACAGGAATAGGGAGAACCAATGAGAGACAAGCTGGAGGTGTCTGGACGGGCAAATTTAACTCTCATTTCCCACCAGGAAGAGGAAATAACCAAAGGCTCAGCGTGCCATGCCGGAACCAGCTTAGGGCCTGAAGCCATCCTGCGGTGTTGCGGCCAGCTCACAAGAAAGCGAGTTGAAGAAAGGAGCTCAGGGGCACTGTAATTCACAAACCTGCAGAGTTATAAATGACAGCTATCGTCCAAAAATATACTGAAGTAAGGCTGTCAAGAGGACTTGAAAGCGGGGCAGAATTGCAGGAAACCGATTTCAGGAGGTAGACTGGAATTGCATTGAAAGCATAGGAAAAGAGGCAGAACGTCCACAATGATGCACTTGGCCAAAAAGGGCGTATGCGTTTTTTCGTGAATATATTCTGGAAAAAACGCATACGCCCTTTTTGGCCAACCAAGCAAGCTTGCAAAGGAAATCTGCACTACAATGAAGTCTCACTTCCCCCCGGTCAAAAGGGCCATCTGAAAAAAGTGTAAAATCCAGAAAGGCAGGACACGCCATGGAGAACTGGGAGCCTTGTTATGCTGATGGGCGGGATGTAAATTGCCAACAGACACTCGGGAGAAGTGTATGGTGTTTCCTGAAACATCTAAAAAACAAAGCAACAGAGCCTAGGGCACTTCCACTTATGGTCCTATAGCTTAGGGAAATTAAAATCAAAAAGACACAGCCACCCCAAAGTTTGGGACAGCTCTGTTTACAAGAACATCGTTTACCCTACAAGTTCACTATCACAGAAAGTGAAAAACGGATAAAGAACTTGTGGTACTTACGTACAATGCAGTATCACTCAGCATGAAATCTATGTCATCAGGCTCGTAGCAGCATAATGAGTGGATTCAGGTACGATGATTCTAACTGAAATAAGTCACACAGAAAAAGAAACATCATAAGATATCACTAATACACGGAATGTAAACTTGGCTACACAGGAACTGAATTCCAAAACAGAACAGGGTCTCAAATTTAGAAAACCAACTTATGCTTGCTTAAGGGGAAAGGTGAGTTGGGGTGCTGCATAAAACCAGAGATTGAAATGAGCACAGATAAAGTTCCTTAAGCCAAATATGGAATAGACAAGAGCTACTCCTTGCTCAACGAAATGGACTCAACACCCCATATTAAACGCCTAAGAATGTACCTGACTAGTAAGTATCTTAAAACCTATGGATTGCTATGTCTCCAAAAGAGAATCAAGCGTGTGTACAGGGGCATAAACGCAGCAGTGATAGGATTGGAGAAGATCGGTGAGCAAATGAAGACCCTTTGAAGTCATATTGCATGGTACCCATTCCACGGGTTTCAACTACCCAGGTTTAAGGTATTCTTCCTTCAGCTAAAACATGCATGTGGAACCCAGAGTATGATCAACCGTGTGAACGGGAGACGTGTTCAAATATGTCTCAGTTTTTCTCCCCTGGTACTCGGGTGCAACATTCCAGACGCTTTACTAACACTCTCCCAACTTGGAGAGTCAACGCCTTTAACATCCTGTTTGGCCCAGTTTGCAGTTTCTGGGGAAGATGAACAGGAATAGCGAGAACCAATGAGAGACTAGCTGGAGGTGTCTGGACGGGCAAATTTAACTCTCATTTCCCACCAGGAAGAGGAATTAACCAAAGGCTCAGTGTGCCGTGCCTGAACCAGATTAGGGCCTGAAACCATCCTGCGGTGTTGCGGCCAGCTCACAAGAAAGCGAGTTGAAGAAAGGAGCTCAGGGACACTGTAATGCACAAACCTGCAGAGTTATAAATGACAGCTATCGTCCAAAAATATACTGAAGTAAGGCTGCCAAGAGGACTTGAAAGCGGGGCAGAATTGCAGGAAACCGATTTCAGGAGGTAGACTGGAATTGCATTGAAAGCATAGGAAAAGAGGCAGAACGTCCACAATGATGCACTTGGCCAAAAAGGGCGTATGCGTTTTTTCCTGAATATATTCAGGAAAAAACGCATACGCCCTTTTTGGCCAACCAAGCAAGCTTCCAAAGGAAATCTGCACTACAATGAAGTCTCACTTCCCCCAGGTCAAAAGGGCCATCTGAAAAAAGTGTAAAATCCAGAAAGGCAGGACAGGCCATGGAGAACTGGGAGCCTTGTTATGCTGATGGGCGGGATGTAAATTGCCAACAGACACTCGGGAGAAGTGTATGGTGTTTCCTGAAACATCTAAAAAACAAAGCAACAGAGCCTAGGGCACTTCCACTTAGGGTCCTATAGCTTAGGGAAATTAAAATCAAAAAGACACAGCCACCCCAAAGTTTGGAACGGCTCTGTTTACAAGAACCTCCTTTACAGTAGAAGTTCAACATCCCAGAAAGTGAAAAATGGATAAAGAAGTTGTGGTATTTACTTACAAAGCAATATCACTCAGCAATGAAATCTATGTCATCAGGCCCTTAGCAGCACAATGAGTGGATTCAGGTATGATGATTCTAACTGAAATAAGTCACACAGAAAAAGAAACATCATAAGATATCACTAATACACGGAATGTAAACTTGGTTACACAGGAACTGAATTCCAAAACAGAACAGGGTCTCAAATTTAGAAAACCAACTTATGCTTGCTTAAGGGGAAAGGTGAGTTGGGGTGCTGCATAAAACCAGAGATTGAAATGAGCACAGATAAAGTTCCTTAAGCCAAATATGGAATAGACAAGAGCTACTCCTTGCTCAACGAAATGGACTCAACACCGCATATTAAACGCCTAAGTATGTACCTGACTAGAAAGTATCTTAAAACCTATGGATTGCTATGTCTCCGAAAGAGAATCAAGCGTGTGTACAGGGGCATAAATGCAGCAGTGATACGATTGGAGAGGTTCGGTGAGCAAATGAAGACCCTTTGAAGTCATATTGCATGGTACCCATTCCAAGGGTTTCAACTACTCAGGTTTAAGGTATTCTTCCTTCAGCTAAAACATGCATGTGGAACCTAGAGTATGATCAACCATGTGATCGGGAGATGTGTTCAAATATGTCTCAGTTTTCGTACCCTGGTACTCGGGTGCAACATTCCAGACACTTTACTAACACTCTCCCGACTTGGAGAGTCAGCGCCTTTAACCTCCTGTTTGGCCCAGTTTGCAATTTCTGCGGAAGATGAACAGGAATAGCGAGAACCAATGAGAGACTAGCTGGAGGTGTCTGGACGGGTAAATTTAACTCTCATTTCCCACCAGGTAGAGGAATTAACCAAAGGCTCAGCATGCCGTGCCGGAACCAGATTAGGGCCTGAAGCCATCCTGCGGTGTTGCGGCCAGCTCAAAAGAAAGCGAGTTGAAGAAAGGAGCTCAGGGGCACTGTAATTCACAAACCTGCAGAGTTATAAATGACAGCTATCATCCAAAATACACTGAAGTAAGGCTGCCAAGAGGACTTGAAAGCGGGGCAGAATTGCAGGAAACCGATTTCAGGAGGTAGACTGGAATTGCATTGAAAGCATAGGAAAAGAGGCAGAACGTCCACAATGATGCACTTGGCCAAAAAGGGCGTATGCGTTTTTTCCTGAATATATTCAGGAAAAAACGCATACGCCCTTTTTGGCCAACCAAGCAAGCTTGCAAAGGAAATCTGCAGTACAATGAAGTCTCACTTCCCCCCGGTCAAAAGGGCCATCTGAAAAAAGTGTAAAATCCAGAAAGGCAGTACAGGCCATGGAGAACTGGGAGCCTTGTTATGCTGATGGGCGGGATGTAAATAGCCAACAGACATTCTGGAGAAGTGTATGGTGTTTCCTGAAACATCTAAAAAACAAAGCAACAGAGCCTAGGGCACTTCCACTTATGGTCCTATAGCTTAGGGAAATTAAAATCAAAAAGACACAGCCACCCCAAAGTTTGGGACACCTCTGTTTACAAGAACTTCGGTTACCGTACAAGTTCAATATCACTGAAAGTGAAAAATGGATAAAGAACTTGTGGTACTTACGTACAATGCAGTATCACTCAGCAATGAAATCTATGTCATCAGGCCCGTAGCAGCATAATGAGTGGATTCAGGTACGATGATTCTAACTGAAATAAGTCACACAGAAAAAGAAACATCATAAGATATCACTAATACACGGAATGGAAACTTGGCTACACAGGAACTGAATTCCAAAACAGAACAGGGTCTCAAATTTAGAAAACCAACTTATGCTTGCTTAAGGGGAAAGGTGAGTTGGGGTGCTGCATAAAACCAGAGATCGAAATGAGCACAGATAAAGTTCCTTAAGCCAAATATGGAATAGACAAGAGCTACTCCTTGCTCAACGAAATGGACTCAACACCGCATATTAAACGCCTAAGAATGTACCTGACTAGTAAGTATCTTAAAACCTATGGATTGCTATGTCTCCGAAAGAGAATCAAGCATGTGTACAGGGGCATAAACGCAGCAGTGATAGGATTGGAGAGGTTCGGTGAGCAAATGAATACCCTTTGAAGTCATATTGCATGGTACCCATTACACGGGTCTCAACTCTCCAGGTAAAAGGTATTCTTCCTTCAGCTAAAATATGCATGTGGAACCCAGAGTATGATCAACCGTGTGAATCGGAGACGTGTTCAAATATGTCTCAGTTTTCCTCTCCTGGTACTCTTGTGCAACATTCCAGATGCTTTACTAACACTCTCCCCACTTGGAGAGTCAGCGCCTTTAACCACCTGTTTGGCCCAGTTTGCAATTTCTGCGGAAGATGAACAGGAATAGGGAGAACCAATGAGACACTAGCTGGAGGTGTCTGGACACGCAAATTTAACTCTCATTTCCCACCAGGAAGAGGAAATAACCAAAGGCTCAGCGTGCCGTGCCGGAACAAGATTAGGGCCTGAAGCCATCCTGCGGTGTTGCGGCCAGCTCACAAGAAAGCGAGTTGAAGAAAGGAGCTCAGGGACACTGTAATTCACAAACCTGCAGAGTTATAAATGACAGCTATCGTCCAAAAATATACTGAAGTAAGGCTGCCAAGAGGACTTGAAAGCGGGGCAGAATTGCAGGAAACCGATTTCAGGAGGTAGACTGGAATTGCATTGAAAGCATAGGAAAAGAGGCAGAGCGTCCACAATGATGCACTTGGCCAAAAAGGACGTATGCGTTTGTTCCTTAATATATTCAGGAAAAAACGCATACGCCCTTTTTGGCCAACCAAGCAAGCTTGCAAAGGAAATCTGCACTACAATGAAGTCTCACTTCCCCCCGGTTAAACGGGCCATCTGAAAAAAGCGTAAAATCCAGAAAGGCATGACAGGCCATGGAGAACTGAGAGCCTTGTTATGCTGATGGGCGGGATGTAAATTGCCAACAGACACTCGGGAGAAGTGTATGGTGTTTCCTGAAACATCTAAGAAACAAAGCAACAGAGCCTAGGGCACTTCCACTTATGGTCCTATAGCTTAGGGAAATTAAAATCAAAAAGACACAGCCACCGCAAAGTTTGGGACGCCTCTGTTTACAAGAACCTCGTTTACCGTACAAGTTCAATATCACAGAAAGTGAAAAATGGATAAAGAACTTGTGGTACTTACGTACAATGCAGTATCACTCAGCAATGAAATCTATGTCATCAGGCCCGTAGCAGCATAATGAGTGGATTCAGGTACGATGATTCTAACTGAAATAAGTCACACAGAAAAAGAAACATCATAAGATATCACTAATACACGGAATGTAAACTTGGCTACACAGGAACTGAATTCCAAAACAGAACAGGGTCTCAAATTTAGAAAACCAACTTATGCTTGCTTAAGGGGAAAGGTGAGTTGGGGTGCTGCATAAAACCAGAGATTGAAATGAGCACAGATAAATTTCCTTAAGCCAAATATGGAATAGAAAAGAGCTACTCCTTGCTCAACAAAATGGACTCAACACCCCATATTAAACGCCTAAGAATGTACCTGACTAGTAAGTATCTTAAAACCTATGGATTGCTATGTCTCCAAAAGAGAATCAAGCGTGTGTACAGGGGCATAATCGCAGCAGTGATAGGATTGGAGACGTTCCGTGAGCAAATGAAGACCCCTTGAAGTCATATTGCATGGTACCCATTCCACGGGTCTCAACTCTCCAGGTTTAAGGTATTCTTCCTTCTGCTAAAACATGCATGTGGAACCCAGAGTATGATCAACCATGTGAACGGGAGACGTGTTCAAATATGTCTCAGTTTTCCTCCCCTGGTACTTGAGTGCAACATTCAAGACGCTTTACTAACATTCTCCCCACTTGGAGAGTCAGCGCCTTTAACCTCCTGTTCGGCCCAGTTTGCAATTTCTGCGGAAGATGAACAGGAATAGGGAGAACCAATGAGAGACAAGCTGGAGTTGTCTGGACGGGCAAATTTAACTCTCATTTCCCACCAGGAAGAGGAAATAAACAAAGGCTCAGCGTGCCATGCCGGAACCAGCTTAGGGCCTGAAGCCATCCTGCGGTGTTGCGGCCAGCTCACAAGAAAGCGAGTTGAAGAAAGGAGCTCAGGGGCACTGTAATTCACAAACCTGCAGAGTTATAAATGACAGCTATCGTCCAAAAATATACTGAAGTAAGGCTGTCAAGAGGACTTGAAAGCGGGGCAGAATTGCAGGAAACCGATTTCAGGAGGTAGACTGGAATTGCATTGAAAGCATAGGAAAAGAGGCAGAACGTCCACAATGATGCACTTGGCCAAAAAGGGCGTATGCGTTTTTTCGTGAATATATTCTGGAAAAAACGCATACGCACTTTTTGGCCAACCAAGCAAGCTTCCAAAGGAAATCTGCACTACAATGAAGTCTCACTTCCCCCCGGTCAAAAGGGCCATCTGAAAAAAGTGTAAAATCCAGAAAGGCAGGACAGGCCATGGAGAACTGGGAGCCTTGTTATGCTGATGGGCGGGATGTAAATTGCCAACAGACACTCGGGAGAAGTGTATGGTGTTTCCTGAAACATCTAAAAAACAAAGCAACAGAGCCTAGGGCACTTCCACTTATGGTCCTATAGCTTAGGGAAATTAAAATCAAAAAGACACAGCCACCCCAAAGTTTGGGACAGCTCTGTTTACAAGAACATCGTTTACCCTACAAGTTCACTATCACAGAAAGTGAAAAACGGATAAAGAACTTGTGGTACTTACGTACAATGCAGTATCACTCAGCATGAAATCTATGTCATCAGGCTCGTAGCAGCATAATGAGTGGATTCAGGTACGATGATTCTAACTGAAATAAGTCACACAGAAAAAGAAACATCATAAGATATCACTAATACACGGAATGTAAACTTGGCTACACAGGAACTGAATTCCAAAACAGAACAGGGTCTCAAATTTAGAAAACCAACTTATGCTTGCTTAAGGCGAAAGGTGAGTTGGGGTGCTGCATAAAACCAGAGATTGAAATGAGCACAGATAAAGTTCCTTAAGCCAAATATGGAATAGACAAGAGCTACTCCTTGCTCAACGAAATGGACTCAACACCCCATATTAAGCGCCTAAGAATGTACCTGACTAGTAAGTATCTTAAAACCTATGGATTGCTATGTCTCCAAAAGAGAATCAAGCGTGTGTACACGGGCATAAACGCAGCAGTGATAGGATTGGAGAAGATCGGTGAGCAAATGAAGACCCTTTGAAGTCATATTGCATGGTACCCATTCCACGGGTTTCAACTACCCAGGTTTAAGGTATTCTTCCTTCAGCTAAAACATGCATGTGGAACCCAGAGTATGATCAACCGTGTGAACGGGAGACGTGTTCAAATATGTCTCAGTTTTTCTCCCCTGGTACTCGGGTGCAACATTCCAGACGCTTTACTAACACTCTCCCAACTTGGAGAGTCAACGCCTTTAACCTCCTGTTTGGCCCAGTTTGCAATTTCTGGGGAAGATGAACAGGAATAGCGAGAACCAATGAGAGACTAGCTGGAGGTGTCTGGACGGGCAAATTTAACTCTCATTTCCCACCAGGAAGAGGAATTAACCAAAGGCTCAGTGTGCCGTGCCTGAACCAGATTAGGGCCTGAAACCATCCTGCGGTGTTGCGGCCAGCTCACAAGAAAGCGAGTTGAAGAAAGGAGCTCAGGGACACTGTAATGCACAAACCTGCAGAGTTATAAATGACAGCTATCGTCCAAAAATATACTGAAGTAAGGCTGCCAAGATGACTTGAAAGCAGGGCAGAATTGCAGGAAACCGATTTCAGGAGGTAGACTGGAATTGCATTGAAAGCATAGGAAAAGAGGCAGAACGTCCACAATGATGCACTTGGCCAAAAAGGGCGTATGCGTTTTTTCCTGAATATATTCAGGAAAAAACGCATACGCACTTTTTGGCCAACCAAGCAAGCTTCCAAAGGAAATCTGCACTACAATGAAGTCTCACTTCCCCCAGGTCAAAAGGGCCATCTGAAAAAAGTGTAAAATGCAGAAAGGCAGGACAGGCCATGGAGAACTGGGAGCCTTGTTATGCTGATGGGCGGGATGTAAATTGCCAACAGACACTCGGGAGAAGTGTATGGTGTTTCCTGAAACATCTAAAAAACAAAGCAACAGAGCCTAGAGCACTTCCACTTAGGGTCCTATAGCTTAGATAATTAAAATCAAAAAGACACAGCCACCCCAAAGTTTGGAACGGCTCTGTTTACAAGAACCTCCTTTACAGTAGAAGTTCAACATCCCAGAAAGTGAAAAATGGATAAAGAAGTTGTGGTATTTACTTACAAAGCAATATCACTCAGCAATGAAATCTATGTCATCAGGCCCTTAGCAGCACAATGAGTGGATTCAGGTATGATGATTCTAACTGAAATAAGTCACACAGAAAAAGAAACATCATAAGATATCACTAATACACGGAATGTAAACTTGGTTACACAGGAACTGAATTCCAAAACAGAACAGGGTCTCAAATTTAGAAAACCAACTTATGCTTGCTTAAGGGGAAAGGTGAGTTGGGGTGCTGCATAAAACCAGAGATTGAAATGAGCACAGATAAAGTTCCTTAAGCCAAATATGGAATAGACAAGAGCTACTCCTTGCTCAACGAAATGGACTCAACACCGCATATTAAACGCCTAAGTATGTACCTGACTAGTAAGTATCTTAAAACCTATGGATTGCTATGTCTCCAAAAGAGCATCAAGCGTGTGTACAGGGGCATAAACGCAGCAGTGATAGGATTGGAGAGGTTCGGTGAGCAAATGAAGACCCTTTGAAGTCATATTGCATGGTACCCATTCCACGGGTTTCACCTACCCAGGTTTAAGGTATTCTTCCTTCAGCTAAAACATGCATGTGGAACCTAGAGTATGATCAACCATGTGATCGGGAGACGTGTTCAAATATGTCTCAGATTTCGTACCCTGGTACTCGGGTGCAACATTCCAGACGCTTTACTAACACTCTCCCGACTTGGAGAGTCAGTCCCTTTAACCTCCTGTTTGGCCCAGTTTCCAATTTCTGCGGAAGATGAACAGGAATAGCGAGAACCAATGACAGACTAGCTGGAGGTGTCTGGACGGGCAAATTTAACTCTCATTTCCCACCAGGAAGAGGAATTAACCAAAGGCTCAGCGTGCCGTGCTGGAACCAGATTAGGGCCTGAAGCCATCCTGCGGTGTTGCGGCCAGGTCACAAGAAAGCGAGTTGAAGAAAGGAGCTCAGGGGCACTGTTATTCACAAACCTGCAGAGTTATAAATGACAGCTATCATCCAAAAATATACTGAAGTAAGGCTGCCAAGAGGACTTGAAAGCGGGGCAGAATTGCAGGAAACCGATTTCAGGAGGTAGACTGGAATTGCATTGAAAGCATAGGAAAAGAGGCAGAACGTCCACAATGATGCACTTGGCCAAAAAGGGCGTATGCGTTTTTTCCTAAATATATTCAGGAAAAAACGCATACGCCCTTTTTGGCCAACCAAGCAAGCTTGCAAAGGGAATCTGCACTACAATGAAGTCTCACTTCCCCCCGGTCAAAAGGGCCATCTGAAAAAAGTGTAAAATCCAGAAAGGCAGGACAGGCCATGGAGAACTGGGAGCCTTGTTATGCTGATGGGCGGGATGTAAATTGCCAACAGACACTCCGCAGAAGTGTATGGTGTTTCCTGAAACATCTAAAAAACAAAGCAACAGAGCCTAGGGCACTTCCACTTATGGTCCTATAGCTTAGGGAAATTAAAATCAAAAAGACACAGCCACCCCAAAGTTAGGGACGCCTCTGTTTACAAGAACCTCGTTTACAGTACAAGTTCAACATCGCAGAAAGTGAAAAATGGATAAAGAAGTTGTGGTATTTACTTACAAAGCAATATCACTCAGCAATGAAATCTATGTCATCAGGCCCTTAGCAGCACAATGAGTGGATTCAGGTATGATGATTCTAACTGAAAAAAGTCACACAGAAAAAGAAACATCATAAGATATCACTAATACACGCAATAAACTTGGCTACACAGGAAATGAATTACAGAACAGAGCAGGGTCTCAAATTTAGAAAACCAACTTATGCTTAATTAAGGGTAAAGGTGAGTTGGGGTGCTGCATAAAACCAGAGATCGAAATGAGCACAGATAAAGTTCCTTAAGCCAAATATGGAATAGACAAGAGCTACTCCTTGCTCAACGAAATGGACTCAACACCGCATATTAAACGCCTAAGAATGTACCTGACTAGTAAGTATCTTAAAACCTATGGATTGCTATGTCTCCGAAAGAGAATCAAGCATGTGTACAGGGGCATAAACGCAGCAGTGATAGGATTGGAGAGGTTCGGTGAGCAAATGAAGACCCTTTGAAGTCATATTGCATGGTACCCATTACACGGTTTTCTACTACCCAGGTTTAAGGTATTCTTCCTTCAGCTAAAACATGCATGTGGAACCTAGAGTATGATCAACCATGTGATCGGGAGACGTGTTCAAATATGTCTCAGATTTCGTACCCTGGTACTCGGGTGCAACATTCCAGACGCTTTACTAACACTCTCCCGACTTGGAGAGTCAGTCCCTTTAACCTCCTGTTTGGCCCAGTTTGCAATTTCTGCGGAAGATGAACAGGAATAGCGAGAACCAATGAGAGACTAGCTGGAGGTGTCTGGACGGGCAAATTTAACTCTCATTTCCCACCAGGAAGAGGAATTAACCAAAGGCTCAGCGTGCCGTGCCGGAACCAGATTAGGGCCTGAAGCCATCCTGCGGTGTTGCGGCCAGGTCACAAGAAAGCGAGTTGAAGAAAGGAGCTCAGGGGCACTGTAATTCACAAACCTGCAGAGTTATAAATGACAGCTATCGTCCAAAAATATACTGAAGTAAGGCTGCCAAGAGGACTTGAAAGCGGGGCAGAATTGCAGGAATCCGATTTCAGGAGGTAGACTGGAATTTCATTGAAAGCATAGGAAAAGGGGCAGAGCGTCCACAATGATGCACTTGGCCAAAAAGGGCGTATGCGTTTTTTCCTGAATATATTCAGGAAAAAACGCATAAGCCCTTTTTGGCCAACCAAGCAAGCTTGCAAAGGAAATCTGCACTACAATGAAGTCTCACTTCCCCCCGGTCAAAAGGGCCATCTGAAAAAAGTGTAAAATCCAGAAAGGCTGGACAGGCCATGGAGAACTGGGAGCCTTGTTATGCTGATGGGCGGGATGTAAATTGCCAACAGACACTCGGGAGAAGTGTATGGTGTTTCCTGAAACATCTAAAAAACAAAGCAACAGAGCCTAGGGCACTTCCACTTATGGTCCTATAACTTAGGGAAATTAAAATCAAAAAGACACAGCCACCCCAAAGTTTGGGACACCTCTGTTTACAAGAACCTCGTTTACCATACAAGTTCAATATCACAGAAAGTGAAAAATGGATAAAGAACTTGTGGTACTTACGTACAATGCAGTATCACTCAGCAATGAAATCTATGTCATCAGGCCCTTAGGAGCACAATGAGTGGATTCAGGTACGATGATTCTAACTGAAATAAGTAACACAGAAAAAGAAACATCATAAGATATCACTAATACACGGAATGTAAACTTGGCTACACAGGAACTGAATTACAAAACATAACAGGGTCTCAAATTTAGAAAACCAACTTATGCTTGCTTAAGGGAAAAGGTGAGTTGGGGTGCTGCATAAAACCAGAGATTGAAATGAGCACAGATAAAGTTCCTTAAGCCAAATATGGAATAGACAAGAGCTACTCCTTGCTCAACGAAATGGACTCAACACCGCATATTAAACGCCTAAGAATGTACCTGACTAGTAAGTATCTTAAAACCTATGGATTGCTATGTCTCCAAAAGGGAATCAAGCATGTGTACAGGGACATAAACGCAGCAGTGATAGGATTGGAGAGGTTCGGTGAGCAAATGAAGACCCTTTGAAGTCATATTGCATGGTACCCATTCCACGGGTTTCAACTACCCAGGTTTAAGGTATTCTTCCTTCAGCTAAAACATGCATGTGGAACCTAGAGTATGATCAACCATGTGATCGGGAGACATGTTCAAATATGTCTCAGTTTTCGTACCCTGGTACTCGGGTGCAACATCCCAGACGCTTTACTAACACTCTCCCGACTTGGAGAGTCAGTCCCTTTAACCTCCTGTTTGGCCCAGTTTGCAATTTCTGCGGAAGATGAACAGGAATAGCGAGAACCAATGAGAGACTAGCTGGAGGTGTCTGGACGGGCAAATTTAACTCTCATTTCCCACCAGGAAGAGGAAGTAACTAAAGGCTCACCGTGCCACGCCGGAACCAGATTAGGGCCTGAAGCCATCCTGTGGTGTTGCGGCCAGCTCACAAGAAAGCGAGTTGAAGAAAGGAGCTCAAGGTCACTGTAATTCACAAACCTGCAGAGTTATAAATGACAGCTATCGTCCAAAAATATACTGAAGTAAGGCTGCCAAGAGGACTTGAAAGTGGGGCAGAATTGCAGGAAACCGATTTCAGGAGGTAGACTGGAATTGCATTGAAAGCATAGGAAAAGAGGCAGAACGTCCACAATGATGCACTTGGCCAAAAAGGGCGTATGTGTTTTTTCCTGAATATATTCAGGAAAAAACTCATACGCCCTTTTTTGCCAACCAAGCAAGCTTGCAAAGCAAATCTGCACTACAATGAAGTCTCACATCCCCCCGGTCAAAAGGGCCATCTGAAAAAAGTGTAAAATCCAGAAAGGCAGGACAGGCCATGGAGAACTGGGAGCCTTGTTATGCTGATGGGCGGGATGTAAATTGCCAACAGACACTCGGGAGAAGTGTATGGTGTTTCCTGAAACATCGAAAAAACAAAGCAACAGAGCCTAGGGCACTTCCACTTATGGTCCTATAGCTTAGGGAAATTAAAATCAAAAAGACACAGCCACCCCAAAGTTTGGGACGGCTCTGTTTACAAGAACCTCGTTTACAGTACAAGTTCAACATCGCAGAAAGTGAAAAATGGATAAAGAAGTTGTGGTATTTACTTACAAAGCAATATCACTCAGCAATGAAATCTATGTTATCAGGCCCTTAGGAGCACAATGAGTGGATTCAGGTACGATGATTGTAACTGAAATAAGTAACACAGAAAAAGAAACATCATAAGATATCAGTAATACACGGAATGTAAACTTGGCTACACAGGAACTGAATTACAAAACAAAACAGGGTCTCAAATTTAGAAAACCAACTTATGCTTGCTTAAGGGGAAAGGTGAGTTGGGGTGCTGCATAAAACCAGAGATTGAAATGAGCACAGATAAAGTTCCTTAAGCCAAATATGGAATAGACAAGAGCTACTCCTTGCTCGACGAAATGGACTCAACACCGCATATTAAACGCCTAAGAATGTACCTGACTAGTAAGTATCTTAAAACCTATGGATTGCTATGTCTCCGGAAGAGAATCAAGCATGTGTACAGGGGCATAAACGCAGCAGTGATAGGATTGGAGAGGTTCGGTGAGCAAATGAAGACCCTTTGAAGTCATATTGCATGGTACCCATTCCACGGGTTTCAACTACCCAGGTTTAAGGTATTCTTCCTTCAGCTAAAACATGCATGTGGAACCTAGAGTATGATCAACCATGTGATCGGGAGACGTGTTCAAATATGTCTCAGTTTTCGT
This sequence comes from Delphinus delphis, assembly GCF_949987515.2. Lineage (NCBI taxonomy): Eukaryota > Metazoa > Chordata > Mammalia > Artiodactyla > Delphinidae > Delphinus > Delphinus delphis. The sequence continues at coordinate 44,072 of NW_027192985.1, read as the reverse complement.
ACCCTGGTACTCGGGTGCATCATTCCAGACACTTTACTAACACTCTCACAACTTGGAGAGTCAGTCCCTTTAACCTCCTGTTTGGCCCAGTTTGCAATTTCTGCGGAAGATGAACAGGAATAGCGAGAACCAATGAGAGACTAGCTGGAGGTGTCTGGACGGGCAAATTTAACTCTCATTTCCCACCAGGATGAGGAATTAACCAAAGTCTCAGCATGCCGTGCCGGAACCAGATTAGGGCCTGAAGCCATCCTGCGGTGTTGCGGCCAGCTCACAAGAAAGCGAGTTGAAGAAAGGAGTTCAGGGGCACTGTAATTCACAAACCTGCAGAGTTATAAATGACAGCTATCGTCCAAAAATATACTGAAGTAAGGCTGCCAAGAGGACTTGAAAGCGGGGCAGAATTGCAGGAAACCGATTTCAGGAGGTAGACTGGAATTGCATTGAAAGCATAGGAAAAGAGGCAGAACGTCCACAATGATGCACTTGGTCAAAAAGGGCGTATGCGTTTTTTCCTGAATATATTCAGGAAAAAACGCATACGCCCTTTTTGGCCAACCAAGCAAGCTTGCAAAGGGAATCTGCACTACAATGAAGTCTCACTTCCCCCCGGTCAAAAGGGCCATCTGAAAAAAGTGTAAAATCCAGAAAGGCAGGACAGGCCATGGAGAACTGGGAGCCTTGTTATGCTGATGGGCGGGATGTAAATTGCCAACAGACACTCGGGAGAAGTGTATGGTGTTTCCTGAAACATCTAAAAAACAAAGCAACAGAGCCTAGGGCACTTCCACTTATGGTCCTATAGCTTAGGGAAATTAAAATCAAAAAGACACAGCCACCCCAAAGTTTGGAATGGCTCTGTTTACAAGAACCTCGTTTACAGTACAAGTTCAATATCACAGAAAGTGAAAAATGGATAAAGAACTTCTGGTACTTACGTACAATGCAGTATCACTCAGCAATGAAATCTATGTCATCAGGCCCGTAGCAGCATAATGAGTGGATTCAGGTACGATGATTCTAACTGAAATAAGTCACACAGAAAAAGAAACATCATAAGATATCACTAATACACGGAACGTAAACTTGGCTACACAGGAACTGAATTCCAAAACAGAACAGGGTCTCAAATTTAGAAAACCAACTTATGCTTCCTTAAGGGGAAAGGTGAGTTGGGGTGCTGCATAAAACCAGAGATTGAAATGAGCACAGATAAAGTTCCTTAAGCCAAATATGGAATAGACAAGAGCTACTCCTTGCTCAACGAAATGGACTCAACACCCCATATTAAACGCCTAAGAATGTACCTGACTAGTAAGTATCTTAAAACCTATGGATTGCTATGTCTCCAAAAGAGAATCAAGTGTGTGTACAGGGGCATAATCGCAGCAGTGATAGGATTGGAGAGTTTCGGTGAGCAAACGAAACCCTTTGAAATCATATTGCATGGTACCCATTACACGGGTCTCAACTCTCCAGGTTTAAGGTATTCTTCCTTCTGCTAAAACATGCATGTGGAACCCAGAGTATGATCAACCATGTGAACGGGAGATGTGTTCAAATATGTCTCAGTTTTCCTCCCCTGGTACTCGGGTGCAACATTCCAGATGCTTTACTAACACTCTCCCCACTTGGAGAGTCAGCGCCTTTAACTTCCTGTTTGGCCCAGTTTGCAATTGCTGCGGAAGATGAACAGGAATAGGGAGAACAAATGAGAGACTAGCTGGAGGTGTCTGGACAGGCAAATTTAACTCTCATTTCCCACCAGGAAGAGGAAATAACCAAAGGCTCAGCGTGCCATGCCGGAACCAGATTAGGGCCTGATGCCATCCTGCGGTGTTGCGGCCAGCTCACAAGAAAGCGAGTTGAAGAAAGGAGCTCAGGACACTGTAATTCACAAACCTGCAGAGTTATAAATGACAGCTATCGTCCAAAAATATACTGAAGTAAGGCTGCCAAGAGGACTTGAAAACGGGGTAGAATTGCAGGAAACCGATTTCAGGAGGTAGACTGGAATTGCATTGAAAGCATAGGAAAAGAGGCAGAACGTCCACAATGATGCACTTGGCCAAAAAGGGCGTATGCGTTTTTTCCTGAATATATTCAGGAAAAAACGCATACGCCCTTTTTGGCCAACCAAGCAAGCTTGCAAAGGGAATCTGCACTACAATGAAGTCTCACTTCCCCCCGGTCAAAAGGGCCATCTGAAAAAAGTGTAAAATCCAGAAAGGCAGGACAGGCCATGGAGAACTGGGAGCCTTGTTATGCTGATGGGCGGGATGTAAATTGCCAACAGACACTCGGGAGAAGTGTATGGTGTTTCCTGAAACATCTAAAAAACAAAGCAACAGAGCCTAGGGCACTTCCACTTATGGTCCTATAGCTTAGGGAAATTAAAATCAAAAAGACACAGCCACCCCAAAGTTTGGAATGGCTCTGTTTACAAGAACCTCGTTTACAGTACAAGTTCAACATCGCAGAAAGTGAAAAATGGATAAAGAAGTTGTCGTATTTACGTATAAAGCAATATCACTCAGCAAAGAAATCTATGTCATCAGGCCCTTAGCAGCACAATGAGTGGATTCAGGTACGATGAATCTAACTGAAATAAGTCACACAGAAAAAGAAACATCATAAGATATCACTAATACACGGAATGTAAACTTGGCTACACAGGAACTGAATTACAGAACAGAACAGGGTCTCAAATTTAGAAAACCAACTTATGCTTGCTTAAGGGTAAAGGTGAGTTGGGTTGCTGCATAAAACCAGAGATCGAAATGAGCACAGATAAAGTTCCTTAAGCCAAATATGGAATAGACAAGAGCTACTCCTTGCTCAACGAAATGGACTCAACACCCCATATTAAACGCCTAAGAATGTACCTGACTAGTAAGTATCTTAAAACCTATGGATTGCTTTGTCTCCGAAAGAGAATCAAGCATGTGTACAGGGGCATAAACACAGCAGTGATAGGATTGGAGAGGTTCGGTGAGGAAATGAAGACCCTTTGAAGTCATATTGCATGGTACCCATTCCACGGGTTTCAACTACCCAGGTTTAAGGTATTCTTCCTTCACCTAAAACATGCATGTGGAACGTAGAGTATGATCAACCATGTGATCGGGAGACGTGTTCAAATATGTCTCAGTTTTCGTACCCTGGTACTCGGGTGCAACATTCCAGACGCTTTACTAACATTCTCCCCACTTGGAGAGTCAGCGCCTTTAACCTCCTGTTTGGCCCAGTTTGCAATTTCTGCGGAAGATGAACAGGAATAGGGAGAACCAATGAGAGACTAGCTGGAGGTGTCTGGACAGGCAAATTTAACTCTCATTTCCCACCAGGAAGAGGAAATAACCAAAGGCTCAGCGTGCCATGCCTTAACTAGATTAGGGCCTGAAGCCATCCTGCGGTGTTGCGGCCAGCTCACAAGAAAGCGAGTTGAAGAAAGGAGCTCAGGGGCACTGTAATTCACAAACCTGCAGAGTTATAAATGACAGCTATCGTCCAAAAATATACTGAAGTAAGGCTGCCAAGAGGACTTGAAAGCGGGGCAGAATTGCAGGAAACCGATTTCAGGAGGTAGACTGGAATTGCATTGAAAGCATAGGAAAAGAGGCAGAATGTACACAATGATGCACTTGGCCAAAAAGGGCGTATGCGTTTTTTCCTGAATATATTCAGTTAAAAACGCATACACCCTTTTTGGCCAACCAAGCAAGCTTGCAAAGAAATCTGCACTACAATGAAGTCTCACTTCCCCCCGGTCAAACGGTCCACCTGAAAAAAGCGTAAAATCCAGAAAGGCAGGAAAGGCCATGGAGAACTGGGAGCCTTGTTATGCTGATGGGCGAGATGGAAATTGCCAACAGACACTCGGGAGAAGTGTATGATGTTTCCTGAAATATCTAAAAAACAAAGCTACAGAGCCTAGGGCACTTCCACTTATGGTCCTATAGCTTAGGGAAATTAAAATCAAAAAGACACAGCCACCCCAAAGTTTGGGACGCCTCTGTTTACAAAACCTCATTTACCGTACAAGTTCAATATCACAGAAAGTGAAAAATGGATAAAGAACTTCTGGTACTTACGTACAATGCAGTATCACTCAGCAATGAAATCTATGTCATCAGGCCCGTAGCAGCATAATGAGTGGATTCAGGTACGATGATTCTAACTGAAATAAGTCACACAGAAAAAGAAACATCATAAGATATCACTAATACACGGAACGTAAACTTGGCTACACAGGAACTGAATTCCAAAACAGAACAGGGTCTCAAATTTAGAAAACCAACTTATGCTTCCTTAAGGGGAAAGGTGAGTTGGGGTGCTGCATAAAACCAGAGATTGAAATGAGCACAGATAAAGTTCCTTAAGCCAAATATGGAATAGACAAGAGCTACTCCTTGCTCAACGAAATGGACTCAACACCCCATATTAAACGCCTAAGAATGTACCTGACTAGTAAGTATCTTAAAACCTATGGATTGCTATGTCTCCAAAAGAGAATCAAGTGTGTGTACAGGGGCATAATCGCAGCAGTGATAGGATTGGAGAGTTTCGGTGAGCAAACGAAACCCTTTGAAATCATATTGCATGGTACCCATTACACGGGTCTCAACTCTCCAGGTTTAAGGTATTCTTCCTTCTGCTAAAACATGCATGTGGAACCCAGAGTATGATCAACCATGTGAACGGGAGATGTGTTCAAATATGTCTCAGTTTTCCTCCCCTGGTACTCGGGTGCAACATTCCAGATGCTTTACTAACACTCTCCCCACTTGGAGAGTCAGCGCCTTTAACTTCCTGTTTGGCCCAGTTTGCAATTGCTGCGGAAGATGAACAGGAATAGGGAGAACAAATGAGAGACTAGCTGGAGGTGTCTGGACAGGCAAATTTAACTCTCATTTCCCACCAGGAAGAGGAAATAACCAAAGGCTCAGCGTGCCATGCCGGAACCAGATTAGGGCCTGATGCCATCCTGCGGTGTTGCGGCCAGCTCACAAGAAAGCGAGTTGAAGAAAGGAGCTCAGGACACTGTAATTCACAAACCTGCAGAGTTATAAATGACAGCTATCGTCCAAAAATATACTGAAGTAAGGCTGCCAAGAGGACTTGAAAACGGGGTAGAATTGCAGGAAACCGATTTCAGGAGGTAGACTGGAATTGCATTGAAAGCATAGGAAAAGAGGCAGAACGTCCACAATGATGCACTTGGCCAAAAAGGGCGTATGCGTTTTTTCCTGAATATATTCAGGAAAAAACGCATACGCCCTTTTTGGCCAACCAAGCAAGCTTGCAAAGGGAATCTGCACTACAATGAAGTCTCACTTCCCCCCGGTCAAAAGGGCCATCTGAAAAAAGTGTAAAATCCAGAAAGGCAGGACAGGCCATGGAGAACTGGGAGCCTTGTTATGCTGATGGGCGGGATGTAAATTGCCAACAGACACTCGGGAGAAGTGTATGGTGTTTCCTGAAACATCTAAAAAACAAAGCAACAGAGCCTAGGGCACTTCCACTTATGGTCCTATAGCTTAGGGAAATTAAAATCAAAAAGACACAGCCACCCCAAAGTTTGGAATGGCTCTGTTTACAAGAACCTCGTTTACAGTACAAGTTCAACATCGCAGAAAGTGAAAAATGGATAAAGAAGTTGTGGTATTTACGTATAAAGCAATATCACTCAGCAAAGAAATCTATGTCATCAGGCCCTTAGCAGCACAATGAGTGGATTCAGGTACGATGAATCTAACTGAAATAAGTCACACAGAAAAAGAAACATCATAAGATATCACTAATACACGGAATGTAAACTTGGCTACACAGGAACTGAATTACAGAACAGAACAGGGTCTCAAATTTAGAAAACCAACTTATGCTTGCTTAAGGGTAAAGGTGAGTTGGGTTGATGCATAAAACCAGAGATCGAAATGAGCACAGATAAAGTTCCTTAAGCCAAATATGGAATAGACAAGAGCTACTCCTTGCTCAACGAAATGGACTCAACACCCCATATTAAACGCCTAAGAATGTACCTGACTAGTAAGTATCTTAAAACCTATGGATTGCTTTGTCTCCGAAAGAGAATCAAGCATGTGTACAGGGGCATAAACACAGCAGTGATTGGATTGGAGAGGTTCGGTGAGGAAATGAAGACCCTTTGAAGTCATATTGCATGGTACCCATTCCACGGGTTTCAACTACAAAGGTTTAAGGTATTCTTCCTTCACCTAAAACATGCATGTGGAACGTAGAGTATGATCAACCATGTGATCGGGAGACGTGTTCAAATATGTCTCAGTTTTCGTACCCTGGTACTCGGGTGCAACATTCCAGACGCTTTACTAACATTCTCCCCACTTGGAGAGTCAGCGCCTTTAACCTCCTGTTTGGCCCAGTTTGCAATTTCTGCGGAAGATGAACAGGAATAGGGAGAACCAATGAGAGACTAGCTGGAGGTGTCTGGACAGGCAAATTTAACTCTCATTTCCCACCAGGAAGAGGAAATAACCAAAGGCTCAGCGTGCCATGCCTTAACTAGATTAGGGCCTGAAGCCATCCTGCGGTGTTGCGGCCAGCTCACAAGAAAGCGAGTTGAAGAAAGGAGCTCAGGGGCACTGTAATTCACAAACCTGCAGAGTTATAAATGACAGCTATCGTCCAAAAATATACTGAAGTAAGGCTGCCAAGAGGACTTGAAAGCGGGGCAGAATTGCAGGAAACCGATTTCAGGAGGTAGACTGGAATTGCATTGAAAGCATAGGAAAAGAGGCAGAATGTCCACAATGATGCACTTGGCCAAAAAGGGCGTATGCGTTTTTTCCTGAATATATTCAGTTAAAAACGCATACACCCTTTTTGGCCAACCAAGCAAGCTTGCAAAGAAATCTGCACTACAATGAAGTCTCACATCCCCCCGGTCAAACGGTCCACCTGAAAAAAGCGTAAAATCCAGAAAGGCAGGACAGGCCATGGAGAACTGGGAGCCTTGTTATGCTGATGGGCGAGATGGAAATTGCCAACAGACACTCGGGAGAAGTGTATGATGTTTCCTGAAATATCTAAAAAACAAAGCTACAGAGCCTAGGGCACTTCCACTTATGGTCCTATAGCTTAGGGAAATTAAAATCAAAAAGACACAGCCACCCCAAAGTTTGGGACGCCTCTGTTTACAAAACCTCATTTACCGTACAAGTTCAATATCACAGAAAGTGAAAAATGGATAAAGAACTTCTGGTACTTACGTACAATGCAGTATCACTCAGCAATGAAATCTATGTCATCAGGCCCGTAGCAGCATAATGAGTGGATTCAGGTACGATGATTCTAACTGAAATAAGTCACACAGAAAAAGAAACATCATAAGATATCACTAATACACGGAACGTAAACTTGGCTACACAGGAACTGAATTGCAAAACAGAACAGGGTCTCAAATTTAGAAAACCAACTTATGCTTGCTTAAGGGGAAAGGTGAGTTGGGGTGCTGCATAAAACCAGAGATTGAAATGAGCACAGATAAAGTTCCTTAAGCCAAATATGGAATAGACAAGAGCTACTCCTTGCTCAACGAAATGGACTCAACACCCCATATTAAACGCCTAAGAATGTACCTGACTAGTAAGTATCTTAAAACCTATGGATTGCTATGTCTCCAAAAGAGAATCAAGTGTGTGTACAGGGGCATAATCGCAGCAGTGATAGGATTGGAGAGTTTCGGTAAGCAAATGAAACCCTTTGAAATCATATTGCATGGTACCCATTACACGGGTCTCAACTCTCCAGGTTTAAGGTATTCTTCCTTCTGCTAAAACATGCATGTGGAACCCAGAGTATGATCAACCATGTGAACGGGAGATGTGTTCAAATATGTCTCAGTTTTCCTCCCCTGGTACTCGGGTGCAACATTCCAGATGCTTTACTAACACTCTCCCCACTTGGAGAGTCAGCGCCTTTAACTTCCTGTTTGGCCCAGTTTGCAATTGCTGCGGAAGATGAACAGGAATAGGGAGAACAAATGAGAGACTAGCTGGAGGTGTCTGGACAGGCAAATTTAACTCTCATTTCCCACCAGGAAGAGGAAATAACCAAAGGCTCAGCGTGCCATGCCGGAACCAGATTAGGGCCTGATGCCATCCTGCGGTGTTGCGGCCAGCTCACAAGAAAGCGAGTTGAAGAAAGGAGCTCAGGACACTGTAATTCACAAACCTGCAGAGTTATAAATGACAGCTATCGTCCAAAAATATACTGAAGTAAGGCTGCCAAGAGGACTTGAAAACGGGGTAGAATTGCAGGAAACCGATTTCAGGAGGTAGACTGGAATTGCATTGAAAGCATAGGAAAAGAGGCAGAACGTCCACAATGATGCACTTGGCCAAAAAGGGCGTATGCGTTTTTTCCTGAATATATTCAGGAAAAAACGCATACGCCCTTTTTGGCCAACCAAGCAAGCTTGCAAAGGGAATCTGCACTACAATGAAGTCTCACTTCCCCCCGGTCAAAAGGGCCATCTGAAAAAAGTGTAAAATCCAGAAAGGCAGGACAGGCCATGGAGAACTGGGAGCCTTGTAATGCTGATGGGCGGGATGTAAATTGCCAACAGACACTCGGGAGAAGTGTATGGTGTTTCCTGAAACATCTAAAAAACAAAGCAACAGAGCCTAGGGCACTTCCACTTATGGTCCTATAGCTTAGGGAAATTAAAATCAAAAAGACACAGCCACCCCAAAGTTTGGAATGGCTCTGTTTACAAGAACCTCGTTTACAGTACAAGTTCAACATCGCAGAAAGTGAAAAATGGATAAAGAAGTTGTGGTATTTACGTATAAAGCAATATCACTCAGCAAAGAAATCTATGTCATCAGGCCCTTAGCAGCACAATGAGTGGATTCAGGTACGATGATTCTAACTGAAATAAGTCACACAGAAAAAGAAACATCATAAGATATCACTAATACACGGAATGTAAACTTGGCTACACAGGAACTGAATTACAGAACAGAACAGGGTCTCAAATTTAGAAAACCAACTTATGCTTGCTTAAGGGGAAAGGTGAGTTGGGTTGCTGCATAAAACCAGAGATCGAAATGAGCACAGATAAAGTTCCTTAAGCCAAATATGGAATAGACAAGAGCTACTCCTTGCTCAACGAAATGGACTCAACACCGCATATTAAACGCCTAAGAATGTACCTGACTAGAAAATATCTTAAAACCTATGGATTGCTTTGTCTCCGAAAGAGAATCAAGCATGTGTACAGGGGCATAAACACAGCAGTGATAGGATTGGAGAGGTTCGGTGAGGAAATGAAGACCCTTTGAAGTCATATTGCATGGTACCCATTCCACGGGTTTCAACTACCCAGGTTTAAGGTATTCTTCCTTCACCTAAAACATGCATGTGGAACGTAGAGTATGATCAACCATGTGATCGGGAGACGTGTTCAAATATGTCTCAGTTTTCGTACCCTGGTACTCGGGTGCAACATTCCAGACGCTTTACTAACATTCTCCCCACTTGGAGAGTCAGCGCCTTTAACCTCCTGTTTGGCCCAGTTTGCAATTTCTGCGGAAGATGAACAGGAATAGGGAGAACCAATGAGAGACTAGCTGGAGGTGTCTGGACAGGCAAATTTAACTCTCATTTCCCACCAGGAAGAGGAAATAACCAAAGGCTCAGCGTGCCATGCCTTAACTAGATTAGGGCCTGAAGCCATCCTGCGGTGTTGCGGCCAGCTCACAAGAAAGCGAGTTGAAGAAAGGAGCTCAGGGGCACTGTAATTCACAAACCTGCAGAGTTATAAATGACAGCTATCGTCCAAAAATATACTGAAGTAAGGCTGCCAAGAGGACTTGAAAGCGGGGCAGAATTGCACGAAACCGATTTCAGGAGGTAGACTGGAATTGCATTGAAAGCATAGGAAAAGAGGCAGAATGTCCACAATGATGCACTTGGCCAAAAAGGGCGTATGCGTTTTTTCCTGAATATATTCAGGAAAAAACGCATACGCCCTTTTTGGCCAACCAAGCAAGCTTGCAAAGGAAATCTGCACTACAATGAAGTCTCACTTCCCCCCGGTCAAACGGGCCATCTGAAAAAAGTGTAAAATCCAGAAAGGCAGGACAGGCCATGGAGAACTGGGAGCCCTGTTATGCTGATGGGCGGGATGTAAATTGCCAACAGACACTCGGGAGAAGTGTATGGTGTTTCCTGAAACATCTAAAAAACAAAGCAACAGAGCCTAGGGCACTTCCACTTATGGTCCTATAGCTTAGGGAAATTAAAATCAAAAAGACACAGCCACCCCAAAGTTTGGGACGCCTCTGTTTACGAGAACCGCGTTTACCGTACAAGTTAAATATCACAGAAAGTGAAAAATGGATAAAGAACTTGTGGTACTTACGTACAATGCAGTATCACTCAGCAATGAAATCTATGTCATCAGGCCCATAGCAGCATAATGAGTGGATTCAGGTACGATGATTCTAACTGAAATAAGTCACACAGAAAAAGAAACATCATAAGATATCACTAATACACGGAATGTAAACTTGGCTACACAGGTACTGAATTACAGAACAGAACAGGGTCTCAAATTTAGAAAACCAACTTATGCTTGCTTAAGGGTAAAGGTGAGTTGGGTTGCTGCATAAAACCAGAGATTGAAATGAGCACAGATAAAGTTCCTTAAGCCAAATATGGAATAGACAAGAGCTACTCCTTGCTCAACGAAATGGACTCAACACCCCATATTAAATGCCTAAGAATGTACCTGACTAGTATGTATCTTAAAACCTATGGATTGCTATGTCTCCAAAAGAGAATCAAGCGTGTGTACAGGGGCATAAACGCAGCAGTGATAGGATTGGAGAGGTTCGGTGAGCAAATGAAGACCCTTTGAAGTCATATTGCATGGTACCCATTACACGGTCTCAACTCTCCAGGTTTAAGGTATTCTTCCTTCAGCTAAAACATGCATGTGGAACCCAGAGTATGATCAACCATGTGAACGGGAGATGTGTTCAAATATGTCTCAGTTTTCCTCCCCTGGTACTCGGGTGCAACATTCCAGACGCTTTACTAACACTCTCCCCACTTGGAGAGTCAGCACCTTTAACTTCCTGTTTGGCCCAGTTTGCAATTGCTGCGGAAGATGAACAGGAATAGGGAGAACAAATGAGAGACTAGCTGGAGGTGTCTGGACAGGCAAATTTAACTCTCATTTCCCACCAGGAAGAGGAAATAACCAAAGGCTCAGCGTGCCATGCCGGCACCAGATTAGGGCCTGAAGCCATCCTGCGGTGTTGCGGCCAGCTCACAAGAAAGCGAGTTGAAGAAAGGAGCTCAGGGACAGTGTAATTCACAAACCTGCAGAGTTATAAATGACAGCTATCGTCCAAAAATATACTGAAGGAAGGCTGCCAAGAGGACTTGAAAGCAGGGCAGAATTGCAGGAAACCGATTTCAGGAGGTAGACTGGAATTGCATTGAAAGCATAGGAAAAGAGGCAGAACGTCCACAATGATGCACTTGGCCAAAAAGGGCGTATGCGTTTTTTCCTGAATATATTCAGGAAAAAACGCATACGCCCTTTTTGGCCAACCAACCAAGCTTGCAAAGGAAATCTGCACTACAATGAAGTCTCACTTCCCCCCGGTCAAAAGGGCCATCTGAAAAAGGTGTAAAATCCAGAAAGGCAGGACAGGCCATGGAGAACTGGGAGCCTTGTTATGCTGATGGGCGGGATGGAAATTGCCAACAGACACTCGGGAGAAGTGTATGGTGTTTCCTGAAACATCTAAAAAACAAAGCAACAGAGCCTAGGGCACTTCCACTTATGGTCCTATAGCTTAGGGAAATTAAAATCAAAAAGACACAGCCACCCCAAAGTTTGGGACACCTCTGTTTACAAGAACTTCGGTTACCGTACAAGTTCAATATCACTGAAAGTGAAAAATGGATAAAGAACTTGTGGTACTTACGTACAATGCAGTATCACTCAGCAATGAAATCTATGTCATCAGGGCCGTAGCAGCATAATGAGTGGATTCAGGTACGATGATTCTAACTGAAATAAGTCACACAGAAAAAGAAACATCATAAGATATCACTAATACACGGAATGTAAACTTGGCTACACAGGAACTGAATTACAGAACAGAACAGGGTCTCAAATTTAGAAAACCAACTTATGCTTGCTTAAGGGGAAAGGTGAGTTGGGGTGCTGCATAAAACCAGAGATTGAAATGAGCACAGATAAAGTTCCTTAAGCCAAATATGGAATAGACAAGAGCTACTCCTTGCTCAACGAAATGGACTCAACACCCCATATTAAACGCCTAAGAATGTACCTGACTAGTAAGTATCTTAAAACCTATGGATTGCTATGTCTCCAAAAGAGAATCAAGCGTGTGTACACGGGCATAAACGCAGCAGTGATAGGATTGGAGAGGTTCGGTGAGCAAATGAAGACCCTTTGAAGTCATATTGCATGGTACCCATTACACGGGTCTCAACTCTCCAGGTTTAAGGTATTCTTCCTTCAGCTAAAACATGCATGTGGAACCCAGAGTATGATCAACCATGTGATCGGGAGACGTGTTCAAATATGTCTCAGTTTTCGTACCCTGGTACTCGGGTGCAACATTCCAGACGCTTTACTAACACTCTCCCCACTTGGAGAGTCAGCGCCTTTAACCTCCTGTTTGGCCCAGTTTGCAATTTCTGCGGAAGATGAACAGGAATAACGAGAACCAATGAGAGACTAGCTGGAGGTGTCTGGACGGGCAAATTTAACTCTCATTTCCCACCAGGAAGAACAATTAACCAAAGGCTCAGAGTGCCGTGCCGGAACCAGATTAGGGCCTGAAGCCATCCTGCGGTGTTGCGGCCAGCTCACAAGAAAGCGAGTTGAAGAAAGGAGCTCAGGGGCACTGTAATTCACAAACCTGCAGAGTTATAAATGACAGCTATCGTCCAAAAATATACTGAAGTAAGGCTGCCAAGAGGACTTGAAAGCGGGGCAGAATTGCAGGAAACCGATTTCAGGAGGTAGACTGGAATTGCATTGAAAGCATAGGAAAAGAGGCAGAGCGTCCACAATGATGCACTTGGCCAAAAAGGGCGTATGCGTTTTTTCCTGAATATATTCAGGGAAAAACGCATACGCCCTTTTTGGCCAACCAAGCAAGCTTGCAAAGGAAATCTGCACTACAATGAAGTCTCACTTCCCCCCGGTCAAAAGGGCCATCTGAAAAAAGTGTAAAATCCAGAAAAGCAGGAGAGGCCATGGAGAACTGGGAGCCTTGTTATGCTGATGGGTGGGATGGAAATTGCCAACAGACACTCGGGAGAAGTGTATGGTGTTTCCTGAAACATCTAAAAAACAAAGCAACAGAGCCTAGGGCACTTCCACTTATGGTCCTATAGCTTAGGGAAATTAAAATCAAAAAGACACAGCATCCCCAAAGCTTGGGACGCCGCTGTTTACAAGAACCTCGTTTACAGTACAAGTTCAACATCGCAGAAAGTGAAAAATGGATAAAGAACTTGTGGTATTTGCTTACAAAGCAATATCACTCAGCAATGAAATCTATGTCATCAGGCCCGTAGCAGCATAATGAGTGGATTCAGGTACGATGATTCTAACTGAAATAAGTCACACAGAAAAAGAAATATCATAAGATATCAGTAATACACGGAATGTAAACTTGGCTACACAGGAACTGAATTCCAAAACAGAACAGGGTCTTAAATTTAGAAAACCAACTTATGCTTGCTTAAGGGTAAAGGTGAGTTGGGGTGCTGCATAAAACCAGAGATTGAAATGAGCACAGATAAAGTTCCTTAAGCCAAATATGGAATAGACAAGAGCTACTCCTTGCTCAACGAAATGGACTCAACACCCCATATTAAACGCCTAAGAATGTACCTGACTAGTAAGTATCTTAAAACCTATGGATTGCTATGTCTCCAAAAGAGAATCAAGCGGGTGTACAGGGGCGTAAACGCAGCAGTGATAGGATTGGAGAGGTTCGGTGAGCAAATGAAGACCCTTTGAAGTCATATTGCATGGTACCCATTCCACGGGTCTCAACACTCCAGGTTTAAGGTATTCTTCCTCCAGCTAAAACATGCATGTGGAACCTAGAGTATGATCAACCATGTGATCGGGAGACGTGTTCAAATATGTCTCAGTTTTCGTACCCTGGTACTCGGGTGCAACATTCCAGACGCTTTACTAACACTCTCCCCACTTGGAGAGTCAGCGCCTTTAACCTCCTGTTTGGCCCAGTTTGCAATTTCTGCGGAAGATGAACAGGAATAGCGAGAACCAATGAGAGACTAGCTGGAGGTGTCTGGACGGGCAAATTTAACTCTCATTTCCCACCAGGAAGAACAATTAACCAAAGGCTCAGCGTGCCGTGCCGGAACCAGATTAGGGCCTGAAGCCATCCTGCGGTGTTGCGGCCAGCTCACAAGAAAGCGAGTTGAAGAAAGGAGCTCAGGGGCACTGTAATTCACAAACCTGCAGAGTTATAAATGACAGCTATCGTCCAAAAATATACTGAAGTAAGGCTGCCAAGAGGACTTGAAAGCGGGGCAGAATTGCAGGAAACCGATTTCAGGAGGTAGACTGGAATTGCATTGAAAGCATAGGAAAAGAGGCAGAGCGTCCACAATGATGCACTTGGCCAAAAAGGGCGTATGCGTTTTTTCCTGAATATATTCAGGAAAAAACGCATACGCCCTTTTTGGCCAACCAAGCAAGCTTGCAAAGGAAATCTGCACTTCAATGAAGTCTCACTTCCCCCCGGTCAAAAGGGCCATCTGAAAAAAGTGTAAAATCCAGAAAGGCAGGAGAGGCCATGGAGAACTGGGAGCCTTGTTATGCTGATGGGTGGGATGGAAATTGCCAACAGACACTCGGGAGAAGTGTATGGTGTTTCCTGAAACATCTAAAAAACAAAGCAACAGAGCCTAGGGCACTTCCACTTATGGTCCTATAGCTTAGGGAAATTAAAATCAAAATGACACAGCGTCCCCAAAGCTTGGGACGCCTCTGTTTACAAGAACCTCGTTTACAGTACAACTTCAACATCGCAGAAAGTGAAAAATGGATAAAGAACTTGTGGTATTTGCTTACAAAGCAATATCACTCAGCAATGAAATCTATGTCATCAGGCCCGTAGCAGCATAATGAGTGGATTCAGGTACGATGATTCTAACTGAAATAAGTCACACAGAAAAAGAAACATCATAAGATATCAGTAATACACGGAATGTAAACTTGGCTACACAGGAACTGAATTCCAAAACAGAACAGGGTCTTAAATTTAGAAAACCAACTTATGCTTGCTTAAGGGTAAAGGTGAGTTGGGGTGCTGCATAAAACCAGAGATTGAAATGAGCACAGATAAAGTTCCTTAAGCCAAATATGGAATAGACAAGAGCTACTCCTTGCTCAACGAAATGGACTCAACACCCCATATTAAACGCCTAAGAATGTACCTGACTAGTAAGTATCTTAAAACCTATGGATTGCTATGTCTCCAAAAGAGAATCAAGCGGGTGTACAGGGGCGTAAACGCAGCAGTGATAGGATTGGAGAGGTTCGGTGAGCAAATGAAGACCCTTTGAAGTCATATTGCATGGTACCCATTCCACGGGTCTCAACACTCCAGGTTTAAGGTATTCTTCCTCCAGCTAAAACATGCATGTGGAACCTAGAGTATGATCAACCATGTGATCGGGAGACGTGTTCAAATATGTCTCAGTTTTCGTACCCTGGTACTCGGGTGCAACATTCCAGACGCTTTACTAACACTCTCCCCACTTGGAGAGTCAGCGCCTTTAACCTCCTGTTTGGCCCAGTTTGCAATTTCTGCGGAAGATGAACAGGAATAGCGAGAACCAATGAGAGACTAGCTGGAGGTGTCTGGACGGGCAAATTTAACTCTCATTTCCCACCAGGAAGAACAATTAACCAAAGGCTCAGCGTGCCGTGCCGGAACCAGATTAGGGCCTGAAGCCATCCTGCGGTGTTGCGGCCAGCTCACAAGAAAGCGAGTTGAAGAAAGGAGCTCAGGGGCACTGTAATTCACAAACCTGCAGAGTTATAAATGACAGCTATCGTCCAAAAATATACTGAAGTAAGGCTGCCAAGAGGACTTGAAAGCGGGGCAGAATTGCAGGAAACCGATTTCAGGAGGTAGACTGGAATTGCATTGAAAGCATAGGAAAAGAGGCAGAGCGTCCACAATGATGCACTTGGCCAAAAAGGGCGTATGCGTTTTTTCCTGAATATATTCAGGAAAAAACGCATACGCCCTTTTTGGCCAACCAAGCAAGCTTGCAAAGGAAATCTGCACTTCAATGAAGTCTCACTTCCCCCCGGTCAAAAGGGCCATCTGAAAAAAGTGTAAAATGCAGAAAGGCAGGAGAGGCCATGGAGAACTGGGAGCCTTGTTATGCTGATGGGTGGGATGGAAATTGCCAACAGACACTCGGGAGAAGTGTATGGTGTTTCCTGAAACATCTAAAAAACAAAGCAACAGAGCCTAGGGCACTTCCACTTATGGTCCTATAGCTTAGGGAAATTAAAATCAAAATGACACAGCGTCCCCAAAGCTTGGGACGCCTCTGTTTACAAGAACCTCGTTTACAGTACAAGTTCAACATCGCAGAAAGTGAAAAATGGATAAAGAACTTGTGGTATTTGCTTACAAAACAATATCACTCAGCAATGAAATCTATGTCATCAGGCCCGTAGCAGCATAATGAGTGGATTCAGGTACGATGATTCTAACTGAAATAAGTCACACAGAAAAAGAAACATCATAAGATATCAGTAATACACGGAATGTAAACTTGGCTACACAGGAACTGAATTCCAAAACAGAACAGGGTCTCAAATTTAGAAAACCAACTTATGCTTGCTTAAGGGGAAAGGTGAGTTGGGGTGCTGCATAAAACCAGAGATTGAAATGAGCACAGATAAAGTTCCTTAAGCCAAATATGGAATAGACAAGAGCTACTCCTTGCTCAACGATATGGACTCAACACGCCATATTAAACGCCTAAGAATGTACCTGACTAGTAAGTATCTTAAAACCTATGGATTGCTATGTCTCCAAAAGAGAATCAAGCGTGTGTACAGGGGCATAAACGCAGCAGTGATAGGATTGGAGAGGTTCGGTGAGCAAATGAAGACCCTTTGAAGTCATATTGCATGGTACCCATTCCACGGGTCTCAACTCTCCAGGTTTAAGGTATTCTTCCTTCAGCTAAAACATGCATGTGGAACCCAGAGTATGATCAACCGTGTGAACGGGAGACGTGTTCAAATATGTCTCAGTTTTCCTCCCCTTGTACTCGGGTGCAACATTACAGATGCTTACTAACACTCTCCCCAGTTGGAAAGTCAGCGCCTTTAACCTCCTGATTGGCCCAGTTTGCAATTTCTGCGGAAGATGAACAGGAATAGGGAGAACCAATGAGAGACTAGCTGGAGGTGTCTGGACGGGCAAATTTAACTCTCATTTCCCACCAGGAAGAGGAAATAACCAAAGGCTCAGCGTGCCGTGCCGGAACCAGATTAGGGCCTGAAGCCATCCTGCGGTGTTGCGGCCAGCTCACAAGAAAGCGAGTTGAAGAAAGGAGCTCAGGGGCACTGTAATTCACAAACCTGCAGAGTTATAAATGACAGCTATCGTCCAAAAATATACTGAAGTAAGGCTGCCAAGAGGACTTGAAAGCGGGGCAGAATTGCAGGAAACCGATTTCAGGAGGTAGACTGGAATTGCATTGAAAGCATAGGAAAAGAGGCAGAGCGTCCACAATGATGCACTTGGCCAAAAAGAGCGTATGCGTTTTTTCCTGAATATATTCAGGAAAAAACGCATACGCCCTTTTTGGCCAACCAAGCAAGCTTGCAAAGGAAATCTGCACTACAATGAAGTCTCACTTCCCCCCGGTCAAAAGGGCCATCTGAAAAAAGTGTAAAATCCAGAAAAGCAGGAGAGGCCATGGAGAACTGGGAGCCTTGTTATGCTGATGGGCGGGATGGAAATTGCCAACAGACACTCGGGAGAAGTGTATGGTGTTTCCTGAAACATCTAAAAAACAAAGCAACAGAGCCTATGGCACTTCCACTTATGGTCCTATAGCTTAGGGAAATTAAAATCAAAAAGACACAGCGTCCCCAAAGCTTGGGAGGCCGCTGTTTACAAGAACCTCGTTTACAGTACAAGTTCAACATCGCAGAAAGTGAAAAATGGATAAAGAACTTGTGGTATTTGCTTACAAAGCAATATCACTCAGCAATGAAATCTATGTCATCAGGCCCGTAGCAGCATAATGAGTGGATTCAGGTACGATGATTCTAACTGAAATAAGTCACACAGAAAAAGAAACATCATAAGATATCAGTAATACACGGAATGTAAACTTGGCTACACAGGAACTGAATTCCAAAACAGAACAGGGTCTTAAATTTAGAAAACCAACTTATGCTTGCTTAAGGGTAAAGGTGAGTTGGGGTGCTGCATAAAACCAGAGATTGAAATGAGCACAGATAAAGTTCCTTAAGCCAAATATGGAATAGACAAAAGCTACTCCTTGCTCAACGAAATGGACTCAACACCCCATATTAAACGCCTAAGAATGTACCTGACTAGTAAGTATCTTAAAACCTATGGATTGCTATGTCTCCAAAAGAGAATCAAGCGTGTGTACAGGAGCATAAACGCAGCAGTGATAGGATTGGAGAGGTTCGGTGAGCAAATGAAGACCCTTTGAAGTCATATTGCATGGTACCCATTCCACGGGTCTCAACACTCCAGGTTTAAGGTATTCTTCCTTCAGCTAAAACATGCATGTGGAACCTAGAGTATGATCAACCATGTGATCGGGAGACGTGTTCAAATATGTCTCAGTTTTCCTCCCCTGGTACTCGGGTGCAACATTCCAGACGCTTTCCTAACACTCTCCCCACTTGGAGAGTCACCGCCTTTAACCTCCTGTTTGGCCCAGTTTGCAATTTCTGCGGAAGATGAACAGGAATAGCGAGAACCAATGAGAGACTAGCTGGAGGTGTCTGGACGGGCAAATTTAACTCTCATTTCCCACCAGGAAGAACAATTAACCAAAGGCTCAGCGTGCCGTGCCGGAACCAGATTAGGGCCTGAAGCCATCCTACGGTGTTGCGGCCAGCTCAAAAGAAAGCGAGTTGAAGAAAGGAGCTCAGGGGAACTGTAATTCACAAACCTGCAGAGTTATAAATGACAGCTATCGTCCAAAAATATACTGAAGTAAGGCTGCCAAGAGGACTTGAAAGCGGGGCAGAATTGCAGGAAACCGATTTCAGGAGGTAGACTGGAATTGCATTGAAAGCATAGGAAAAGAGGCAGGACGTCCACAATGCTGTACTTGGCCAAAAAGGGCGTATGCGTTTTTTCCTGAATATATTCAGGAAAAAACGCATACGCCCTTTTTGGCCAACCAAGCAAGCTTGCAAAGGAAATCTGGACTACAATGAAGTCTCACTTCCCCCCAGTCAAAAGGGCCATCTGAAAAATGTGTAAATCCAGAAAGGCAGGACAGGCCATGGAGAACAGGGAGCCTTGTTATGCTGATGGGCGGGATGTAAATTGCCAACACACACTCAGGAGAAGTGTATGGTGTTTCCTGAAATATCTAAAAAACAAAGCAACAGAGCCTAGGGCACTTCCACTTATGGTCCTATAGCTCAGGGAAATTAAAATCAAAAAGACACAGCCACCCCAAAGTTTGGGACGCCTCTGTTTACAAGAACCTCGTTTACCGTACAAGTTCAATATCACAGAAAGTGAAAAATGGATAAAGAACTTGTGGTACTTACGTACAATGCAGTATCACTCAGCAATGAAATCTATGTCATCAGGCCCTTTGCAGCACAATGAATGGATTCAGGTATGATGATTCTAACTGAAATAAGTCACACAGAAAAAGAAACATCCTAAGATATCAGTAATACATGGAATGTAAACTTGGCTACACAGGAACTGAATTACAGAACAGAACAGGGTCTGAAATTTAGAAAACCAACTTATGCTTGCTTAAGGGGAAAGGTGAGTTGGGGTGCTGCATAAAACCAGAGATTGAAATGAGCACAGATAAACTTCCTTAAGCCAAATATGGAATAGACAAGAGCTACTCCTTGCTCAACGAAATGTACTCAACACCCCATATTAAACGCCTAAGAATGTACCTGACTAGTAACTATCTTAAAACCTATGGATTGCTATGTCTCCAAAAGAGAATCAAACGTGTGTACAGGGGCATAAACGCAGCAGTGTTAGGATTGGAGAGGTTCGGTGAGCAAATGAAGACCCTTTGAAGTCATATTGCATGGTACCCATTCCACGGATTTCAACTACCCAGGTTTAAGGTATTCTTCCTTCAGCGAAAACATGCATGTGGAACCCAGAGTATGATCAACCGTGTGAACGGGAGACGTGTTCAAATATGTCTCAGTTTTCCTCCCCTGGTACTCGGGTGCAACATTCCAGACGCTTTACTAACACTCTCCCCACTTGGAGAGTCAGCGCCTTTAAACTCTTGTTTGAACCAGTTTGCAATTTCTGCGGAAGATGAACAGGAATAGGGAGAACCAATGAGAGACTAGCTGGAGGTGTCTGGACGGGCAAATTTAACTCTCATTTCCCACCCGAAAGAGGAAATAACCAAAGGCTCAGCGTGCCATGCCGGAACCAGATTAGGGCCGGAAGCCATCCTGCGGTGTTGCGGCCAGCTCAAAACAAAGCGAGTTGAAGAAAGGAGCTCAGGGGCACTGTAATTCACAAACCTGCAGAGTTATAAATGACAGCTATCGTCCAAAAATAGACTGAAGTAAGGCTGCCAAGAGGACTTGAAAGCGGGGCAGAATTGCAGGAAACCGATTTCAGGAGGTAGACTGGAATTGCATTGAAAGCATAGGAAAAGAGGCAGAACATCCACAATGATGCACTTGGCCAAAAAGGGCGTATGCGTTTTTTCCTGAATATATTCAGGAAAAAACGCATACGCCCTTTTTGGCCAACCAAGCAAGCTTGCAAAGGAAATCTGCAGTACAATGAAGTCTCACTTCCCCCCGGTCAAAAGGGCCATCTGAAAAAAGTGTAAAATCCAGAAAGGCAGGACAGGCCATAGAGAACTGGGAGCCTTGTTATGCTGATGGGCGGGATGTAAATTGCCAACAGACACTCCGGAGAAGTGTATGGTGTTTCCTGAAACATCTAAAAAACAAAGCAACAGAGCCTAGGGCACTTCCACTTATGATCCTATAGCTTAGGGAAATTAAAATCAAAAAGACACAGCCACCCCAAAGTTTGGGACACCTCTGTTTACAAGAACCTCGTTTACAGTACAAGTTCAACATCGCAGAAAGTGAAAAATGGATAAAGAAGTTGTGGTATTTACTTACAAAGCAATATCACTCAGCCATGAACTCTATGTCATCAGGCCCTTAGCAGCACAATGAGTGGATTCAGGTATGATGATTCTAACTGAAATAAGTCACACAGAAAAAGAATCATCATAAGATATCAGTAATACACGGAATGTAAACTTGGCTACACAGGAACTGAATTACAGAACAGAACAGGGTCTCAAATTTAGAAAACCAACTTATGCTTGCTTAAGGGGAAAGGTGAGTTGGGGTGCTGCATAAAACCAGAGATTGAAATGAGCACAGATAAAGTTCCTTAAGCCAAATATGGAATAGACAAGAGCTACTCCTTGCTCAACGAAATGGACTCAACACCGCATATTAAACGCCTAAGAATGTACCTGACTAGTAAGTATCTTAAAACCTATGGATTGCTATGTCTCCGAAAGAGAATCAAACATGTGTACAGGGACATAAACGCAGCAGTGATAGGATTGGAGAGGTTCGGTGAGCAAATGAAGACCCTTTGAAATCATATTGCATGGTACCCATTCCACGGGTTTCAACTCTCCAGGATTAAGGTATTCTTCCTTCAGCTAAAACATGCATGTGGAACCTAGAGTATGATCAACCATGTGATCGGGAGACGTGTTCAAATATGTCTCAGTTTTCCTCCCCTGGTACTCGGGTGCAACATTCCAGACGCTTTACTAACACTCTCCCCACTTGGAGAGTCAGTCCCTTTAACCTCCTGTTTGGCCCAGTTTGCAATTTCTGCGGAAGATGAACAGGAATAGCGAGAACCAATGAGAGACTAGCTGGAGGTGTCTGGACGTGTAAATTTAACTCTCATTTCCCACAAGGAAGAGGAATTAACCAAAGGCTCAGCGTGCCGTGCCGTGACCAGATTAGGGCCTGAAGCCATCCTGCGGTGTTGCGGCCAGCTCACAAGAAAGCGAGTTGAAGAAAGGAGCTCAGGGGCACTGTAATTCACAAACCTGCAGAGTTATAAATGACAGCTATCATCCAAAAATATACTGAAATAAGGCTGCCAAGAGGACTTGAAAGCGGGGCAGAATTGCAGGAAACCAATTTCAGGAGGTAGACTGGAATTGCATTGAAAGCATAGGAAAAGAGGCAGAACGTCCACAATGATGCACTTGGCCAAAAAGGGCGTATGCGTTTTTTCCTGAATATATTCAGGAAAAAACGCATACGCCCTTTTTGGTCAACCAAGCAAACTTGCAAAGGAAATCTGCACTACAATGAAGTCTCACTTCACCCCGGTCAAAAGGGCCATCTGAAAAAAGTGTAAAATCCAGAAAAGCAGGAGAGGCCATGGAGAACTGGGAGCCTTGTTATGCTGATGGGCGGGATGGAAATTGCCAACAGACACTCGGGAGAAGTGTATGGTGTTTCCTGAAACATCTAAAAAACAAAGCAACAGAGCCTAGGGCACTTCCACTTATGGTCCTAGAGCTTAGGGAAATTAAAATCAAAAAGACACAGCGTCCCCAAAGCTTGGGACGCCTCTGTTTACAAGAACCTCGTTTACAGTACAAGTTCAACATCGCAGAAAGTGAAAAATGGATAAAGAAGTTGTGGTACTTCCTTACAAAGCAATATCACTCAGCAATGAAATCTATGTCATCAGGCCCTTAGCAGCACAATGAGTGGATTCAGGTATGATGATTCTAACTGAAATAAGTCACACAGAAAAAGAAACATCATAAGATATCAGTAATACACGGAATGTAAACTTGGCTACACAGGAACTGAATTACAGAACAGAACAGGGTCTCAAATTTAGAAAACCAACTTATGCTTGCTTAAGGGGAAAGGTGAGTTGGGGTGCTGCATAAAACCAGAGATTGAAATGAGCACAGATAAAGTTCCTTAAGCCAAATATGGAATAGACAAGAGCTACTCCTTGCTCAATGAAATGGACTCAACACCCCATATTAAACGCCTAAGAATGTACCTGACTAGTAAGTATCTTAAAACCTATGGATTGCTATGTCTCCAAAAGAGAATCAAGCGTGTGTACACGGGCATAAACGCAGCAGTGATAGGATTGGAGAGGTTCGGTGAGCAAATGAAGACCCTTTGAAGTCATATTGCATGGTACCCATTACACGGGTCTCAACTCTCCAGGTTTAAGGTATTCTTCCTTCAGCTAAAACATGCATGTGGAACCCAGAGTATGATCAACCATGTGAATGGGAGACGTGTTCAAATATGTCTCACTTTTCCTCCCCTTGTACTCAGGTGCAACATTCCAGACGCTTTACTAACACTCTTCCCTCTTGGAAAGTCAGCGTCTTTAACCTCCTGTTTGGCCCAGTTTGCAATTTCTGCGGAAGATGAACAGGAATAGGGAGAACCAATGAGAGACTAGCTGGAGGTGTCTGGACGGGCAAATTTAACTCTCATTTCCCACCAGGAAGAGGAAATAACCAAAGGCTCAGCGTGCCGTGCCGGAACCAGATTAGGGCCTGAAGCCATCCTGCGGTGTTGCGGCCAGCTCACAAGAAAGCGAGTTGAAGAAAGGAGCTCAGGGGCAGTGTAATTCACAAACCTGCAGAGTTATAAATGACAGCTATCGTCCAAAAATATACTGAAGGAAGGCTGCCAAGAGGACTTGAAAGCAGGGCAGAATTGCAGGAAACCGATTTCATGAGGTAGACTGGAATTGCATTGAAAGCATAGGAAAAGAGGCAGAACGTCCACAATGATGCACTTGGCCAAAAAGGGCGTATGCGTTTTTTCCTGAATATATTCAGGAAAAAACGCATACGCCCTTTTTGGCCAACCAAGCAAGCTTGCAAAGGAAATCTGCACTACAATGAAGTCTCACTTCCCCCCGGTCAAAAGGGCCATCTGAAAAAAGTGTAAAATCCAGAAAGGCAGGACAGGCCATGGAGAACTGGGAGCCTTGTTATGCTGATGGGCGGGATGTAAATTGCCAAGAGACACTCGGGAGAAGTGTATGGTGTTTCCTGAAACATGTAAAAAACAAAGCAACAGAGCCTAGGGCACTTCCACTTATGGTCCTATAGCTTAGGGAAATTAAAATCAAAAAGACACAGCCACCCCAAAGTTTGGGACGCCTCTGTTTACAAGAAACGCGTTTACCGTACAAGTTCAGTATCACAGAAAGTGAAAAATGGATAAAGAACATGTTGTACTTACGTACAATGCAGTATCACTCAGCAATGAAATCTATGTCATCAGGTCCGTAGCAGCATAATGAGTGGATTTAGGTACGATGATTCTAACTGAAATAAGTCACACAGAAAAAGAAACATCATAAGATATCACTAATACACGGAATGTAAACTTGGCTACACAGGAACTGAATTCCAAAACAGAACAGGGTCTCAAATTTAGAAAACCAACTTATGCTTGCTTAAGGGTAAAGGTGAGTTGGGGTGCTGCATAAAACCAGAGATTGAAATGAGCACAGATAAAGTTCCTTAAGCCAAATATGGAATAGACAAGAGCTACTCCTTGCTCAACGAAATGGACTCAACACCCCATATTAAACGCCTAAGAATGTACCTGACTAGTAAGTATCTTAAAACCTATGGATTGCTATGTCTCCGAAAGAGAATCAAGCATGTGTACAGGGGCATAAACGCAGCAGTGATAGGATTGGAGAGGTTCGGTGAGCAAATGAAGACCCTTTGAAGTCATATTGCATGGTACCCATTCCAAAGGTCTTAACTCTCCAGATTTAAGGTATTCTTCCTTCAGCTAAAACATGCATGTGGAACCCAGAGTATGATCAACCGTGTGAACGGGAGATGTGTTCAAATATGTCTCAGTTTTCCTCCCCTGGTACTCGGGTGCAACATTCCAGACGCTTTACTAACACTCTCCCCACTTGGAGAGTCAGCGCCTTTAACCTCCTGTTTGGCCCAGTTTGCAATTTCTGCGGAAGATGAACAGGAATAGGGAGAACCAATGAGAGACTAGCTGGAGGTGTCTGGACGGGCAAATTTAACTCTCATTTCCCACCAGGAAGAGGAAATAACCAAAGGCTCAGCATGCCCTGCCGGAACCAGATTAGGGCCTGAAGCCTTCCTGCGGTGTTGCGGCCAGCTCACAAGAAAGCGAGTTGAAGAAAGGAGCTCAGGGGCACTGTAATTCACAAACCTGCAGAGTTATAAATGACAGCTATCGTCCAAAAATAGACTGAAGTAAGGCTGCCAAGAGGACTTGAAAGTGGGGCAGAATTGCAGGAAACCGATTTCAGGAGGTAGACTGGAATTGCATTGAAAGCATAGGAAAAGAGGCAGAACGTTCACAATGATGCACTTGGCCAAAAAGGGCGTATGCGTTTTTTCCTGAATATATTCAGGAAAAAACGCATACGCCCTTTTTGGCCAACCAAGCAAGCTTGCAAAGGAAATCTGCACTACAATGAAGTCTCACTTCTCCCCGGTCAAAAGGGCCATCTGAAAAAAGTGTAAAATCCAGAAAGGCAGGACAGGCCATGGAGAACTGGGAGCCTTGTTATGCTGATGGGCGGGATGTAAATTGCCAACAGACACTCCGGAGAAGTGTATGGTGTTTCCTGAAACATCTAAAAAAATAAGCAACAGAGCCTAGGGCACTTCCACTTATGGTCCTATAGCTTAGGGAAATTAAAATTAAAAAGACACAGCCACCCCAAAGTTTGGGACGCCTCTGTTTACAAGAACCTCGTTTACAGTACAAGTTCAACATCGCAGAAAGTGCAAAATGGATAAAGAAATTGTGGTATTTACTTACAAAGCAATATCACTCAGCAATGAAATCTATGTCATCAGGCCCTTAGCAGCACAATGAGTGGATTCAGGTACGATGATTCTAACTGAAATAAGTCACACAGAAAAAGAAACATCATAAGATATCAGTAATACACGGAATGTAAACTTGGCTACACAGGAACTGAATTACAGAACAGAACAGGGTCTCAAATTTAGAAAACCAACTTATGCTTGCTTAAGGGGAAAGGTGAGTTGGGGTGCTGCATAAAACCAGAGATTGAAATGAGCACAAATAAAGTTCCTTAAGCCAAATATGGAATAGACTAGAGGTACTCCTTGCTCAACGAAATGGACTCAACACCGCATATTAAACGCCTAAGAATGTACCTGACTAGTAAGTACCTTAAAACCTATGGATTGCTATGTCTCCGAAAGAGAATCAAGCCTGTGTACAGGGGCATAAACGCAGCAGTGATAGGATTGGAGAGGTTCGGTGAGCAAAAGAAGACCCTTTGAAGTCATATTGCATGGTACCCATTCCACGGTTTTCAACTACCCAGGTTTAAGGTATTCTTCCTTCAGCTAAAACATGCATGTGGAACCCAGAGTATGATCAACCGTGTGAACGGGAGATGTGTTCAAATATGTCTCAGTTTTCCTCGCCTGGTACTCGGGTGCAACATTCCAGATGCTTTACTAACACTCTCCCCACTTGGAGAGTCAGCACCTTTAACCTCCTGTTTGGCCCAGTTTGCAATTTCTGCGGAAGATGAACAGGAATAGGGAGACCAATGAGAGACTAGCTGGAGGTGTCTGGACGGGCAAATTTAACTCTCATTTCCCACCAGGAAGAGGAAATAACCAAAGGCTCAGCGTGCCATGCCGGAACCAGATTAGGGCCTGAAGCCATCCTGCGGTGTTGCGGCCAGCTCACAAGAAAGCGAGTTGAAGAAAGGAGCTCAGGGGCAGTGTAATTCACAAACCTGCAGAGTTATAAATGACAGCTATCGTCCAAAAATATACTGAAGGAAGGCTGCCAAGAGGACTTGAAAGCAGGGCAGAATTGCAGGAAACCGATTTCATGAGGTAGACTGGAATTGCATTGAAAGCATAGGAAAAGAGGCAGAACGTCCACAATGATGCACTTGGCCAAAAAGGGCGTATGCGTTTTTTCCTGAATATATTCAGGAAAAAACGCATACGCCCTTTTTGGCCAACCAAGCAAGCTTGCAAAGGAAATCTGCACTACAATGAAGTCTCACTTCCCCCCGGTCAAAAGGGCCATCTGAAAAAAGTGTAAAATCCAGAAAGGCAGGACAGGCCATGGAGAACTTGGAGCCTTGTTATGCTGATGGGCGGGATGTAAATTGCCAAGAGACACTCGGGAGAAGTGTATGGTGTTTCCTGAAACATGTAAAAAACAAAGCAACAGAGCCTAGGGCACTTCCACTTATGGTCCTATAGCTTAGGGAAATTAAAATCAAAAAGACACAGCCACCCCAAAGTTTGGGACGCCTCTGTTTACAAGAAACGCGTTTACCGTACAAGTTCAGTATCACAGAAAGTGAAAAATGGATAAAGAACATGTTGTACTTACGTACAATGCAGTATCACTCAGCAATGAAATCTATGTCATCAGGTCCGTAGCAGCATAATGAGTGGATTTAGGTACGATGATTCTAACTGAAATAAGTCACACAGAAAAAGAAACATCATAAGATATCACTAATACACGGAATGTAAACTTGGCTACACAGGAACTGAATTCCAAAACAGAACAGGGTCTCAAATTTAGAAAACCAACTTATGCTTGCTTAAGGGTAAAGGTGAGTTGGGGTGCTGCATAAAACCAGAGATTGAAATGAGCACAGACAAAGTTCCTTAAGCCAAATATGGAATAGACAAGAGCTAATCCTTGCTCAACGAAATGGACTCAACACCCCATATTAAACGCCTAAGAATGTACCTGACTAGTAAGTATCTTAAAACCTATGGATTGCTATGTCTCCGAAAGAGAATCAAGCATGTGTACAGGGGCATAAACGCAGCAGTGATAGGATTGGAGAGGTTCGGTGAGCAAATGAAGACCCTTTGAAGTCATATTGCATGGTACCCATTCCAAAGGTCTTAACTCTCCAGATTTAAGGTATTCTTCCTTCAGCTAAAACATGCATGTGGAACCCAGAGTATGATCAACCGTGTGAACGGGAGATGTGTTCAAATATGTCTCAGTTTTCCTCCCCTGGTACTCGGGTGCAACATTCCAGACGCTTTACTAACACTCTCCCCACTTGGAGAGTCAGCGCCTTTAACCTCCTGTTTGGCCCAGTTTGCAATTTCTGCGGAAGATGAACAGGAATAGGGAGAACCAATGAGAGACTAGCTGGAGGTGTCTGGACGGGCAAATTTAACTCTCATTTCCCACCAGGAAGAGGAAATAACCAAAGGCTCAGCGTGCCCTGCCGGAACCAGATTAGGGCCTGAAGCCATCCTGCGGTGTTGCGGCCAGCTCAAAAGAAAGCGAGTTGAAGAAAGGAGCTCAGGGGCACTGTAATTCACAAACCTGCAGAGTTATAAATGACAGCTATCGTCCAAAAATATACTGAAGTAAGGCTGCCAAGAGGACTTGAAAGCGGGGCAGAATTGCAGGAAACCGATTTCAGGAGGTAGACTGGAATTGCATTGAAAGCATAGGAAAAGAGGCAGAACGTCCACAATGATGCACTTGGCCAAAAAGGGCGTATGCGTTTTTTCCTGACTATATTCAGGAAAAAACGCATACGCCCTTTTTGGCCAACCAAGCGAGCTTGCAAAGGAAATCTGCACTACAATGAAGTCTCACTTCACCCCGGTCAAAAGGGCCATCTGAAAAAAGTGTAAAATCCAGAAAGGCAGGACAGGCCATGGAGAACTGGGAGCCTTGTTATGCTGATGGGCGGGATGTAAATTGCCAAGAGACACTCGGGAGAAGTGTATGGTGTTTCCTGAAACATGTAAAAAACAAAGCAACAGAGCCTAGGGCACTTCCACTTATGGTCCTATAGCTTAGGGAAATTAAAATCAAAAAGACACAGCCACCCCAAAGTTTGGGACGCCTCTGTTTACAAGAAACGCATTTACCGTACAAGTTCAGTATCACAGAAAGTGAAAAATGGATAAAGAACATGTTGTACTTACGTACAATGCAGTATCACTCAGCAATGAAATCTATGTCATCAGGTCCGTAGCAGCATAATGAGTGGATTTAGGTACGATGATTCTAACTGAAATAAGTCACACAGAAAAAGAAACATCATAAGATATCACTAATACACGGAATGTAAACTTGGCTACACAGGAACTGAATTCCAAAACAGAACAGGGTCTCAAATTTAGAAAACCAACTTATGCTTGCTTAAGGGTAAAGGTGAGTTGGGGTGCTGCATAAAACCAGAGATTGAAATGAGCACAGATAAAGTTCCTTAAGCCAAATATGGAATAGACAAGAGCTACTCCTTGCTCAACGAAATGGACTCAACACCCCATATTAAACGCCTAAGAATGTACCTGACTAGTAAGTATCTTAAAACCTATGGATTGCTATGTCTCCGAAAGAGAATCAAGCATGTGTACAGGGGCATAAACGCAGCAGTGATAGGATTGGAGAGGTTCGGTGAGCAAATGAAGACCCTTTGAAGTCATATTGCATGGTACCCATTCCAAAGGTCTTAACTCTCCAGATTTAAGGTATTCTTCCTTCAGCTAAAACATGCATGTGGAACCCAGAGTATGATCAACCGTGTGAACGGAGATGTGTTCAAATATGTCTCAGTTTTCCTCCCCTGGTACTCGGGTGCAACATTCCAGACGCTTTACTAACACTCTCCCCACTTGGAGAGTCAGCGCCTTTAACCTCCTGTTTGGCCCAGTTTGCAATTTCTGCGGAAGATGAACAGGAATAGGGAGAACCAATGAGAGACTAGCTGGAGGTGTCTGGACGGGCAAATTTAACTCTCATTTCCCACCAGGAAGAGGAAATAACCAAAGGCTCAGCATGCCCTGCCAGAACCAGATTAGGGCCTGAAGCCTTCCTGCGGTGTTGCGGCCAGCTCACAAGAAAGCGAGTTGAAGAAAGGAGCTCAGGGGCACTGTAATTCACAAACCTGCAGAGTTATAAATGACAGCTATCGTCCAAAAATATACTGAAGTAAGGCTGCCAAGAGGACTTGAAAGTGGGGCAGAATTGCTGGAAACCGATTTCAGGAGGTAGACTGGAATTGCATTGAAAGCATAGGAAAAGAGGCAGAACGTCCACAATGATGCACTTGGCCAAAAAGGGCGTATGCGTTTTTTCCTGAATATATTCAGGAAAAAACGCATACGCCCTTTTTGGCCAACCAAGCAAGCTTGCAAAGGAAATCTGCACTACAATGAAGTCTCACTTCTCCCCGGTCAAAAGGGCCATCTGAAAAAAGTGTAAAATCCAGAAAGGCAGGACAGGCCATGGAGAACTGGGAGCCTTGTTATGCTGATGGGCGGGATGTAAATTGCCAACAGACACTCCGGAGAAGTGTATGGTGTTTCCTGAAACATCTAAAAAAATAAGCAACAGAGCCTAGGGCACTTCCACTTATGGTCCTATAGCTTAGGGAAATTAAAATTAAAAAGACACAGCCACCCCAAAGTTTGGGACGCCTCTGTTTACAAGAACCTCGTTTACAGTACAAGTTCAACATCGCAGAAAGTGCAAAATGGATAAAGAAATTGTGGTATTTACTTACAAAGCAATATCACTCAGCAATGAAATCTATGTCATCAGGCCCTTAGCAGCACAATGAGTGGATTCAGGTATGATGATTCTAACTGAAATAAGTCACACAGAAAAAGAAACATCATAAGATATCAGTAATACACGGAATGTAAACTTGGCTACACAGGAACTGAATTACAGAACAGAACAGGGTCTCAAATTTAGAAAACCAACTTATGCTTGCTTAAGGGGAAAGGTGAGTTGGGGTGCTGCATAAAACCAGAGATTGAAATGAGCACAGATAAAGTTCCTTAAGCCAAATATGGAATAGACTAGAGGTACTCCTTGCTCAACGAAATGGACTCAACACCGCATATTAAATGCCTAAGAATGTACCTGACTAGTAAGTACCTTAAAACCTATGGATTGCTATGTCTCCGAAAGAGAATCAAGCGTGTGTACAGGGGCATAAACGCAGCAGTGATAGGATTGGAGAGGTTCGGTGAGCAAAAGAAGACCCTTTGAAGTCATATTGCATGGTACCCATTCCACGGTTTTCAACTACCCAGGTTTAAGGTATTCTTCCTTCAGCTAAAACATGCATGTGGAACCCAGAGTATGATCAACCGTGTGAACGGGAGACGTGTTCAAATATGTCTCAGTTTTCCTCGCCTGGTACTCGGGTGCAACATTCCAGATGCTTTACTAACACTCTCCCCACTTGGAGAGTCAGCACCTTTAACCTCCTGTTTGGCCCAGTTTGCAATTTCTGCGGAAGATGAACAGGAATAGGGAGACCAATGAGAGACTAGCTGGAGGTGTCTGGACGGGCAAATTTAACTCTCATTTCCCACCAGGAAGAGGAAATAACCAAAGGCTCAGCGTGCCATGCCGGAACCAGATTAGGGCCTGAAGCCATCCTGCGGTGTTGCGGCCAGCTCACAAGAAAGCGAGTTGAAGAAAGGAGCTCAGGGGCAGTGTAATTCACAAACCTGCAGAGTTATAAATGACAGCTATCGTCCAAAAATATACTGAAGGAAGGCTGCCAAGAGGACTTGAAAGCAGGGCAGAATTGCAGGAAACCGATTTCATGAGGTAGACTGGAATTGCATTGAAAGCATAGGAAAAGAGGCAGAACGTCCACAATGATGCACTTGGCCAAAAAGGGCGTATGCGTTTTTTCCTGAATATATTCAGGAAAAAACGCATACGCCCTTTTTGGCCAACCAAGCAAGCTTGCAAAGGAAATCTGCACTACAATGAAGTCTCACTTCCCCCCGGTCAAAAGGGCCATCTGAAAAAAGTGTAAAATCCAGAAAGGCAGGACAGGCCATGGAGAACTTGGAGCCTTGTTATGCTGATGGGCGGGATGTAAATTGCCAAGAGACACTCGGGAGAAGTGTATGGTGTTTCCTGAAACATGTAAAAAACAAAGCAACAGAGCCTAGGGCACTTCCACTTATGGTCCTATAGCTTAGGGAAATTAAAATCAAAAAGACACAGCCACCCCAAAGTTTGGGACGCCTCTGTTTACAAGAAACGCGTTTACCGTACAAGTTCAGTATCACAGAAAGTGAAAAATGGATAAAGAACATGTTGTACTTACGTACAATGCAGTATCACTCAGCAATGAAATCTATGTCATCAGGTCCGTAGCAGCATAATGAGTGGATTTAGGTACGATGATTCTAACTGAAATAAGTCACACAGAAAAAGAAACATCATAAGATATCACTAATACACGGAATGTAAACTTGGCTACACAGGAACTGAATTCCAAAACAGAACAGGGTCTCAAATTTAGAAAACCAACTTATGCTTGCTTAAGGGTAAAGGTGAGTTGGGGTGCTGCATAAAACCAGAGATTGAAATGAGCACAGACAAAGTTCCTTAAGCCAAATATGGAATAGACAAGAGCTAATCCTTGCTCAACGAAATGGACTCAACACCCCATATTAAACGCCTAAGAATGTACCTGACTAGTAAGTATCTTAAAACCTATGGATTGCTATGTCTCCGAAAGAGAATCAAGCATGTGTACAGGGGCATAAACGCAGCAGTGATAGGATTGGAGAGGTTCGGTGAGCAAATGAAGACCCTTTGAAGTCATATTGCATGGTACCCATTCCAAAGGTCTTAACTCTCCAGATTTAAGGTATTCTTCCTTCAGCTAAAACATGCATGTGGAACCCAGAGTATGATCAACCGTGTGAACGGGAGATGTGTTCAAATATGTCTCAGTTTTCCTCCCCTGGTACTCGGGTGCAACATTCCAGACGCTTTACTAACACTCTCCCCACTTGGAGAGTCAGCGCCTTTAACCTCCTGTTTGGCCCAGTTTGCAATTTCTGCGGAAGATGAACAGGAATAGGGAGAACCAATGAGAGACTAGCTGGAGGTGTCTGGACGGGCAAATTTAACTCTCATTTCCCACCAGGAAGAGGAAATAACCAAAGGCTCAGCGTGCCCTGCCGGAACCAGATTAGGGCCTGAAGCCATCCTGCGGTGTTGCGGCCAGCTCAAAAGAAAGCGAGTTGAAGAAAGGAGCTCAGGGGCACTGTAATTCACAAACCTGCAGAGTTATAAATGACAGCTATCGTCCAAAAATATACTGAAGTAAGGCTGCCAAGAGGACTTGAAAGCGGGGCAGAATTGCAGGAAACCGATTTCAGGAGGTAGACTGGAATTGCATTGAAAGCATAGGAAAAGAGGCAGAACGTCCACAATGATGCACTTGGCCAAAAAGGGCGTATGCGTTTTTTCCTGACTATATTCAGGAAAAAACGCATACGCCCTTTTTGGCCAACCAAGCGAGCTTGCAAAGGAAATCTGCACTACAATGAAGTCTCACTTCACCCCGGTCAAAAGGGCCATCTGAAAAAAGTGTAAAATCCAGAAAGGCAGGACAGGCCATGGAGAACTGGGAGCCTTGTTATGCTGATGGGCGGGATGTAAATTGCCAAGAGACACTCGGGAGAAGTGTATGGTGTTTCCTGAAACATGTAAAAAACAAAGCAACAGAGCCTAGGGCACTTCCACTTATGGTCCTATAGCTTAGGGAAATTAAAATCAAAAAGACACAGCCACCCCAAAGTTTGGGACGCCTCTGTTTACAAGAAACGCATTTACCGTACAAGTTCAGTATCACAGAAAGTGAAAAATGGATAAAGAACATGTTGTACTTACGTACAATGCAGTATCACTCAGCAATGAAATCTATGTCATCAGGTCCGTAGCAGCATAATGAGTGGATTTAGGTACGATGATTCTAACTGAAATAAGTCACACAGAAAAAGAAACATCATAAGATATCACTAATACACGGAATGTAAACTTGGCTACACAGGAACTGAATTCCAAAACAGAACAGGGTCTCAAATTTAGAAAACCAACTTATGCTTGCTTAAGGGTAAAGGTGAGTTGGGGTGCTGCATAAAACCAGAGATTGAAATGAGCACAGATAAAGTTCCTTAAGCCAAATATGGAATAGACAAGAGCTACTCCTTGCTCAACGAAATGGACTCAACACCCCATATTAAACGCCTAAGAATGTACCTGACTAGTAAGTATCTTAAAACCTATGGATTGCTATGTCTCCGAAAGAGAATCAAGCATGTGTACAGGGGCATAAACGCAGCAGTGATAGGATTGGAGAGGTTCGGTGAGCAAATGAAGACCCTTTGAAGTCATATTGCATGGTACCCATTCCAAAGGTCTTAACTCTCCAGATTTAAGGTATTCTTCCTTCAGCTAAAACATGCATGTGGAACCCAGAGTATGATCAACCGTGTGAACGGAGATGTGTTCAAATATGTCTCAGTTTTCCTCCCCTGGTACTCGGGTGCAACATTCCAGACGCTTTACTAACACTCTCCCCACTTGGAGAGTCAGCGCCTTTAACCTCCTGTTTGGCCCAGTTTGCAATTTCTGCGGAAGATGAACAGGAATAGGGAGAACCAATGAGAGACTAGCTGGAGGTGTCTGGACGGGCAAATTTAACTCTCATTTCCCACCAGGAAGAGGAAATAACCAAAGGCTCAGCGTGCCCTGCCAGAACCAGATTAGGGCCTGAAGCCTTCCTGCGGTGTTGCGGCCAGCTCACAAGAAAGCGAGTTGAAGAAAGGAGCTCAGGGGCACTGTAATTCACAAACCTGCAGAGTTATAAATGACAGCTATCGTCCAAAAATATACTGAAGTAAGGCTGCCAAGAGGACTTGAAAGTGGGGCAGAATTGCTGGAAACCGATTTCAGGAGGTAGACTGGAATTGCATTGAAAGCATAGGAAAAGAGGCAGAACGTCCACAATGATGCACTTGGCCAAAAAGGGCGTATGCGTTTTTTCCTGAATATATTCAGGAAAAAACGCATACGCCCTTTTTGGCCAACCAAGCAAGCTTGCAAAGGAAATCTGCACTACAATGAAGTCTCACTTCTCCCCGGTCAAAAGGGCCATCTGAAAAAAGTGTAAAATCCAGAAAGGCAGGACAGGCCATGGAGAACTGGGAGCCTTGTTATGCTGATGGGCGGGATGTAAATTGCCAACAGACACTCCGGAGAAGTGTATGGTGTTTCCTGAAACATCTAAAAAAATAAGCAACAGAGCCTAGGGCACTTCCACTTATGGTCCTATAGCTTAGGGAAATTAAAATTAAAAAGACACAGCCACCCCAAAGTTTGGGACGCCTCTGTTTACAAGAACCTCGTTTACAGTACAAGTTCAACATCGCAGAAAGTGCAAAATGGATAAAGAAATTGTGGTATTTACTTACAAAGCAATATCACTCAGCAATGAAATCTATGTCATCAGGCCCTTAGCAGCACAATGAGTGGATTCAGGTATGATGATTCTAACTGAAATAAGTCACACAGAAAAAGAAACATCATAAGATATCAGTAATACACGGAATGTAAACTTGGCTACACAGGAACTGAATTACAGAACAGAACAGGGTCTCAAATTTAGAAAACCAACTTATGCTTGCTTAAGGGGAAAGGTGAGTTGGGGTGCTGCATAAAACCAGAGATTGAAATGAGCACAGATAAAGTTCCTTAAGCCAAATATGGAATAGACTAGAGGTACTCCTTGCTCAACGAAATGGACTCAACACCGCATATTAAACGCCTAAGAATGTACCTGACTAGTAAGTACCTTAAAACCTATGGATTGCTATGTCTCCGAAAGAGAATCAAGCGTGTGTACAGGGGCATAAACGCAGCAGTGATAGGATTGGAGAGGTTCGGTGAGCAAAAGAAGACCCTTTGAAGTCATATTGCATGGTACCCATTCCACGGTTTTCAACTACCCAGGTTTAAGGTATTCTTCCTTCAGCTAAAACATGCATGTGGAACCCAGAGTATGATCAACCGTGTGAACGGGAGACGTGTTCAAATATGTCTCAGTTTTCCTCGCCTGGTACTCGGGTGCAACATTCCAGATGCTTTACTAACACTCTCCCCACTTGGAGAGTCAGCACCTTTAACCTCCTGTTTGGCCCAGTTTGCAATTTCTGCGGAAGATGAACAGGAATAGGGAGACCAATGAGAGACTAGCTGGAGGTGTCTGGACGGGCAAAT
Source organism: Delphinus delphis (assembly GCF_949987515.2). Taxonomy (NCBI): domain Eukaryota; kingdom Metazoa; phylum Chordata; class Mammalia; order Artiodactyla; family Delphinidae; genus Delphinus; species Delphinus delphis. Next base: position 7,582 of record NW_027192985.1, on the reverse strand, counting down.
TTAACTCTCATTTCCCACCAGGAAGAGGAAATAACCAAAGGCTCAGCGTGCCATGCCGGAACCAGATTAGGGCCTGAAGCCATCCTGCGGTGTTGCGGCCAGCTCACAAGAAAGCGAGTTGAAGAAAGGAGCTCAGGGGCAGTGTAATTCACAAACCTGCAGAGTTATAAATGACAGCTATCGTCCAAAAATATACTGAAGGAAGGCTGCCAAGAGGACTTGAAAGCAGGGCAGAATTGCAGGAAACCGATTTCATGAGGTAGACTGGAATTGCATTGAAAGCATAGGAAAAGAGGCAGAACGTCCACAATGATGCACTTGGCCAAAAAGGGCGTATGCGTTTTTTCCTGAATATATTCAGGAAAAAACGCATACGCACTTTTTGGCCAACCAAGCAAGCTTGCAAAGGAAATCTGCACTACAATGAAGTCTCACTTCCCCCCGGTCAAAAGGGCCATCTGAAAAAAGTGTAAAATCCAGAAAGGCAGGACAGGCCATGGAGAACTGGGAGCCTTGTTATGCTGATGGGCGGGATGTAAATTGCCAAGAGACACTCGGGAGAAGTGTATGGTGTTTCCTGAAACATGTAAAAAACAAAGCAACAGAGCCTAGGGCACTTCCACTTATGGTCCTATAGCTTAGGGAAATTAAAATCAAAAAGACACAGCCACCCCAAAGTTTGGGACGCCTCTGTTTACAAGAAACGCGTTTACCGTACAAGTTCAGTATCACAGAAAGTGAAAAATGGATAAAGAACATGTTGTACTTACGTACAATGCAGTATCACTCAGCAATGAAATCTATGTCATCAGGTCCGTAGCAGCATAATGAGTGGATTTAGGTACGATGATTCTAACTGAAATAAGTCACACAGAAAAAGAAACATCATAAGATATCACTAATACACGGAATGTAAACTTGGCTACACAGGAACTGAATTCCAAAACAGAACAGGGTCTCAAATTTAGAAAACCAACTTATGCTTGCTTAAGGGTAAAGGTGAGTTGGGGTGCTGCATAAAACCAGAGATTGAAATGAGCACAGACAAAGTTCCTTAAGCCAAATATGGAATAGACAAGAGCTAATCCTTGCTCAACGAAATGGACTCAACACCCCATATTAAACGCCTAAGAATGTACCTGACTAGTAAGTATCTTAAAACCTATGGATTGCTATGTCTCCGAAAGAGAATCAAGCATGTGTACAGGGGCATAAACGCAGCAGTGATAGGATTGGAGAGGTTCGGTGAGCAAATGAAGACCCTTTGAAGTCATATTGCATGGTACCCATTCCAAAGGTCTTAACTCTCCAGATTTAAGGTATTCTTCCTTCAGCTAAAACATGCATGTGGAACCCAGAGTATGATCAACCGTGTGAACGGGAGATGTGTTCAAATATGTCTCAGTTTTCCTCCCCTGGTACTCGGGTGCAACATTCCAGACGCTTTACTAACACTCTCCCCACTTGGAGAGTCAGCGCCTTTAACCTCCTGTTTGGCCCAGTTTGCAATTTCTGCGGAAGATGAACAGGAATAGGGAGAACCAATGAGAGACTAGCTGGAGGTGTCTGGACGGGCAAATTTAACTCTCATTTCCCACCAGGAAGAGGAAATAACCAAAGGCTCAGCGTGCCCTGCCGGAACCAGATTAGGGCCTGAAGCCATCCTGCGGTGTTGCGGCCAGCTCAAAAGAAAGCGAGTTGAAGAAAGGACCTCAGGGGCACTGTAATTCACAAACCTGCAGAGTTATAAATGACAGCTATCGTCCAAAAATATACTGAAGTAAGGCTGCCAAGAGGACTTGAAAGCGGGGCAGAATTGCAGGAAACCGATTTCAGGAGGTAGACTGGAATTGCATTGAAAGCATAGGAAAAGAGGCAGAACGTCCACAATGATGCACTTGGCCAAAAAGGGCGTATGCGTTTTTTCCTGACTATATTCAGGAAAAAACGCATACGCCCTTTTTGGCCAACCAAGCGAGCTTGCAAAGGAAATCTGCACTACAATGAAGTCTCACTTCTCCCCGGTCAAAAGGGCCATCTGAAAAAAGTGTAAAATCCAGAAAGGCAGGACAGGCCATGAAGAACTGGGAGCCTTGTTATGCTGATGGGCGGGATGTAAATTGCCAACAGACACTCTGGAGAAGTGTATGGTGTTTCCTGAAACATCTAAAAAACAAAGCAACAGAGCCTACGGCACTTCCACTTATGGTCCTATAGCTTAGGGAAATTAAAATTAAAAAGACACAGCCACCCCAAAGTTTGGGACGCCTCTGTTTACAAGAACCTCGTTTACAGTACAAGTTCAACATCGCAGAAAGTGCAAAATGGATAAAGAAATTGTGGTATTTACTTACAAAGCAATATCACTCAGCAATGAAATCTATGTCATCAGGCCTTTAGCAGCACAATGAGTGGATTCAGGTATGATGATTCTAACTGAAATAAGTCACACAGAAAAAGAAACATCATAAGATATCAGTAATACACGGAATGTAAACTTGGCTACACAAGAACTGAATTACAGAACAGAACAGGGTCTAAAATTTAGAAAACCAACTTATGCTTGCTTAAGGGGAAAGGTGAGTTGGGGTGCTGCATAAACCCAGAGATTGAAATGAGCACAGATAAAGTTCCTTAAGCCAAATATGGAATAGACTAGAGGTACTCCTTGCTCAACGAAATGGACACAACACCGCATATTAAACGCCTAAGAATGTACCTGACTAGTAAGTACCTTAAAACTTATGGATTGCTATGTCTCCGAAAGAGAATCAAGCGTGTGTACAGGGGCATAAACGCAGCAGTGATAGGATTGGAGAGGTTCGGTGAGCAAATGAAGACCCTTTGAAGTCATATTGCATGGTACCCATTCCACGGGTTTCAACTACCCAGGTTTAAGGTATTCTTCCTTCAGCTAAAACATGCGTGTGGAACCTAGAGCATGATCAACCATGTGATCGGGAGACGTGTTCAAATATGTCTCAGTTTTCGTACCCTGGTACTCGGGTGCAACATTCCAGACGCTTTACTAACACTCTCCCGACTTGGAGAGTCAGTCCTTTTAACCTCCTGTTTGTCCCAGTTTGCAATTTCTGCGGAAGATGAACAGGAATAGCGAGAACCAATGAGAGACTAGCTGGAGGTGTCTGGACGGGCAAATTTCACTCTCATTTCCCACCAGGAAGAGGAAATAACCAAAGGCTCAGCGTGCCGTGCCGGAACCAGATTAGGGCCTGAAGCCATCCTGCGGTGTTGCGGCCAGCTCACAAGAAAGCGAGTTGAAGAAAGGAGCTCAGGGGCACTGTAATTCACAAAAATGCAGAGTTATAAATGACAGCTATCGTCCAAAAATATACTGAAGTAAGGCTGCCAAGAGGACTTGAAAGCGGGGCAGAATTGCAGGAAACCGATTTCAGGAGGTAGACTGGAATTGCATTGAAAGCATAGGAAAAGAGGCAGAACGTCCACAATGATGCACTTGGCCAAAAAGGGCGTATGCGTTTTTTCCTGAATATATTCAGGAAAAAACGCATACGCCCTTTTTGGCCAACCAAGCAAGCTTGCAAAGGAAATCTGCACTACTATGAAGTCTCACTTCCCCCCGGTCAAAAGGGCCATCTGAAAAAAGTGTAAAATCCAGAAAGGCAGGACAGGCCATGGAGATCTGGGAGCCTTGTTATGCTGATGGGCGGGATGTAAATTGCCAACAGACACTCGGGAGAAGTGTATGGTGTTTCCTGAAACATCTAAAAAAATAAGCAACAGAGCCTAGGGCACTTCCACTTATGGTCCTATAGCTTAGGGAAATTAAAATCAAAAAGACACAGCCACCCCAAAGTATGGAACGGCTCTGTTTACAGGAACCTCGTTTACAGTACAAGTTCAACATCGCAGAAAGTGAAAAATGGATAAAGAAGTTGTGGTATTTACTTACAAAGCAATATCACTCAGCAATGAAATCTATGTCATCAGGACATTAGCCGCACAATGAGTGGATTCAGGTATGATGATTCTAACTGAAATAAGTCACACAGAAAAAGAAACATCATAAGATATCAGTAATACACGGAATGTAAACTTGGCTACAGAGGAACTGAATTACAGAACAGAACAGGGTCTCAAATTTAGAAAACCAACTTTTGCTTCCTTAAGGGTAAAAGAGAGTTGGGGTGCTGCATAAAACCAAAGATTGAAATGAGCACAGATAAAGTTCCTTAAGCCAAATATGGAATAGACAAGAGCTACTCCTTGCTCAACGAAATGGACTCAACACCGCATATTAGAAGCCTAAGAATGTACCTGACTAGTAAGTATCTTAAAACCTACGGATTGCTATTTCTCCAAAAGTGAATCAAGCGTGTGTAGAGGGGCATAAACGCAGCAGTGATAGGATTGGAGAGGTTCGGTGAGCAAATGAAGACCCTTTGAAGTCATATTGCATGGTACCCATTCCACGGGTTTCAACTACCCAGGTTTAAGGTATTCTTCCTTCAGCTAAAACATGCATGTGGAACCCAGAGTATGATCAACCGTGTGAACGGAAGACGTGTTCAAATATGTCTCAGTTTTCCTCCCCTGGTACTCGGGTGCAACATTCAAGATGCTTTATTAACACTCTCCCCACTTGGAGTGTCAGCGCCTTTAACCTCCTGTTTGGCCCAGTTTGCAATTTCTGCGGAAGATGAACAGGAATAGCGAGAACCAATGAGAGACTAGCTGGAGGTGTCTGGACGGGCAAATTTAACTCTCAATTCCCACTAGGAAGAGGAAATAACCAAAGGCTCAGCGTGCCGTGCCGGAACCAGATTAGGGCCTGAAGCCATCCTGCGGTGTTGCGGCCAGCTCACAAGAAAGCGAGTTGAAGAAAGGAGCTCAGGGACACTGTAATTCACAAACCTGCAGAGTTATAAATGACAGCTATCGTCCAAAAATATACTGAAGTAAGGCTGCCAAGAGGACTTGAAAGCGGGGCAGAATTGCAGGAAACCGATTTCAGGAGGTAGACTGGAATTGCATTGAAAGCATAGGAAAAGAGGCAGAACGTCCACAATGATGCACTTGGCCAAAAAGGGCGTATGCGTTTTTTTCCTGAATATATTCAGGAAAAAACGCATACGCTCTTTTTGGCCAACCAAGCAAGCTTGCAAAGGAAATCTGCACTACAATGAAGTCTCACTTCCCCCCGGTCAAAAGGGCCATCTGATAAAAGTGTAAAATACAGAAAGGCAGGACAGGCCATGGAGAACTGGGAGCCTTGTTATGCTGATGGGCGGGATGTAAATTGCCAACAGACACTCGGGAGAAGTGTATGGTGTTTCCTGAAACATCTAAAAAACAAAGCAACAGAGCCTAGGGCACTTCCACTTATGGTCCTATAGCTTAGGGAAATTAAAATCAAAAAGACACAGCCACCCCAAAATTTGGGACGCCTTTGTTTACAAGAACCTCGTTTACCGAACAAGTTCAGTATCACAGAAAGTGAAAAATGGATAAAGAACTTGTGGTACTTACGTACAATGCAGTATCACTCAGCAATGAAATCTATGTCATCAGGCCCATAGCAGCATAATGAGTGGATTCAGGTACGATGATTCTAACTGAAATAAGTCACACAGAAAAAGAAACATCATAAGATATCACTAATACACGGAATGTAAACATGGCTACACAGGAACTGAATTCCAAAACAGAACAGGGTCTCAAATTTAGAAAACCAACTTATGCTTGCTTAAGGGGAAAGGTGAGTTGGGGTGCTGCATAAATCCAGAGATTGAAATAAGCACAGATAAAGTTCCTTAAGCCAAATATGGAATAGACAAGAGCTACTCCTTGCTCAACGAAATGGACTCAACACCCCATATTAAACGCCTAAGAATGTACCTGACTAGTAATTATCTTAAAACCTATGGATTGCTATGTCTCCAAAAGAGAATCAAGTTGTGTACAGGGGCACAAATGCAGCAGTGATAGGATTGGAGAGGTTCGGTGAGCAAATGAAGACCCTTTGAAGTCATATTGCATGGTACCCATTCCACGGGTCTCAACTCTCCAGGTTTAAGGTATTCTTCCTTCAGCTAAAACATGCATGTGGAACCCAGAGTATGATCAACCGTGTGAACGGGAAACGTGTTCAAATATGTCTCAGTTTTCCTCCCCTGGTACTCGGGTGCAACATTCCAGACGCTTAACTAACACTCTCCCCACTTGGAGAGTCAGCGCCTTTAACCTCCTGTTTGGCCCAGTTTGCAATTTCTGCGGAAGATGAACAGGAATAGGGAGAAACAATGAGAGACTAGCTGGAGGTGTCTGGACGGGCAAATTTAACTCTCATTTCCCACCAGGAAGAGGAAATAACCAAAGGCTCAGCATGCCGTTCCAGAACCAGATTAGGGCCTGAAGCCATCCTGCGGTGTTGCGGCCAGGTCACAAGAAAGCGAGTTGAAGAAAGGAGCTCAGGGACACTGTAATTCACAAACCTCCAGAGTTATAAATGACAGCTATCGTCCAAAAATATACTGAAGTAAGGCTGCCAAGAGGACTTGAAAGCGGGGCAGAATTGCAGGAAACCGATTTCAGGAGGTAGACTGGAATTGCATTGAAAGCATAGGAAAAGAGGCAGAACGTCCACAATGATGCACTTGGCCAAAAAGGGCGTATGCGTTTTTTCCTGAATATATTCAGGAAAAAACGCATACGCCCTTTTTGGCCAACCAAGCAAGCTTGCAAAGGAAATCTGCACTACAATGAAGTCTCACTTCCCCCCGGTCAAAAGGGCCATCTGAAAAAAGTGTAAAATCCAGAAAGGCAGGACAGGCCATGGAGAACTGGGAGCCTTGTTATGCTGATGGGCGGGATGTAAATTGCCAACAGACACTCGGGAGAAGTGTATGGTGTTTCCTGAAACATCTAAGAAACAAAGCAACAGAGCCTAGGGCACTTCCACTTATGGTCCTATAGCTTAGGGAAATTAAAATAAAAAAGACACAGCCACCCCAAATTTTGGGACGCCTTTCTTTACAAAAACCTCATTTACCGTACAAGTTCAATATCACAGAAAGTGAAAAATGGATAAAGAACTTGTGGTACTTACGTACAATGCAGTATCACTCAGCAATGAAATCTATGTCATCAGGCCCGTAGCAGTATAATGAGTGGATTCAGGTACAATGATTCTAACTGAAATAAGTCACAGAGAAAAAGAAACATCATAAGATATCACTAATACACGGAATGTAAACTTGGCTACACAGGAACTGAATTACAGAACAGAACAGGGTCTCAAATTTAGAAAACCAACTTATGCTTGCTTAAGGGTAAAGGAGAGTTGGGGTGCTGCATAAAACCAGAGATTGAAATGAGCACAGATAAAGTTCCTTAAGCCAAATATGGAATAGACAAGAGCTACTCCTTGCTCAACGAAATGGACTCAACACCGCATATTAAACGCCTAAGAATGTACCTGACTAGTAAGTATCTTAAAACCTATGGATTGCTATGTCTCCAAAAGTGAATCAAGCGTGTGTACAGGGGCATAAACGCAGCAGTGATAGGATTGGAGAGGTTCCGTGAGCAAATGAAGACC